>NC_137615.1:28546958-28656958 GCF_963280865.1 Gymnoscopelus braueri
AGCAACTGGATTTATAAATGATAAACTTTAGAACACAATAACACGATAGGTTAATAAGGGGGACCTGTCATTGGTCAGTTTAGCTTATAAAGTTTCTTGGTAAACAGCAGGCTGTTAGTGACTGACAGTGAGTGAGACAGTGGCAACCTTGTGGTTCAAGGCTTTTAAAGGGCAATTCCATCTAAATTAGGCAAATTTTCCTTCAAATGTATAAATTGTCCCCACATTCGTTACCCCACCCCACCCCCTCCCAGAACAAAAACAACAGAGAAAAATACCTACTCACAGTTTAACATTAAAGTCAGCTTTGCATTAAATTCTGCATCCTAAAAGGCTCATCTACTAACTGTACACATGTATGGAAACATACCATGCATTACCGTGATGATCGTGATCTATCATTGAATTACCCTGACAAATTACAAATCTAAGCAGTCACATCTGGTGCCATACATCAACACTAGAGGTATTCTAACGGCATCATTCGTATAGTTGTAGTGAGCAAGAATTATTAGAAAGAAAGAAATTAGAAAGACCTAGAGGAGAGATACAGGTAAAGTTACACCAAAATAATAAGTATAATTGGAGTAACACCTGCTGTTACAGAGTTCATACTGTGAAGGTTGCTATTGCTATAGATTGGCTAGTATTAGCATGGGAGCCGTCCTGTATGATTTGTATTACTGAATCATGATTTGAGTATAGATTCAGTGTCTATGACTCAAATCATGACTGAATCACTCTTCCAATTAGCATAACATTTAGCATATTCTATGATTGGTGCTGTAGAGTTGCATGTGTATTGCACTTTGTGATTTAAATTACAGACTAATGGCATGAACGTAATATTATTGTGACCATGTCAAGATTTACTGTTGTAAATAGACCATCATATTAAGAAACTTAACTAATACAAACTACGTAATGTGAATTGCCATGTGCTCTATGATTAATATGCTAAAACCCTTGATAATTACTCTAAAGCCTGATTTATACTTTGCCGTATGACACCGTCGCACACAGTTGGAGCAAACTGATTCTTACATATTTCATTGCTGTGGTTTTGCCATTCTCATGCCATTCAAATTGTTCTGTGCTTTTCTTATTTTACTTGGTGAGCTAGTTTTTACACATTGTCCATTATATCGAAGCCATGCTAGTTTACTACCACCAACTGTGACCCTTTCCTTTCTAATACGCTGGATGCCAATTAAGAATATGGTAGTAAGGTGATATCTGTCTCACCGAAAATAGCAGATCGGCTATTTCGGAGCACAGCACTGCCATACGACAGAGTCAAATTAAGCATTCAAGGTTCAAGCATGATGACTCAAGCCAAGCTGAGGGAAGTGAAGGCACAGAGGTGTATTGTACTCTATATAAAACACACTCTGGTGGCTAATGGGATTGACAGACCCATGTTTGTCAAGGAGCATACTTTCTTGGGCAATGTTCCTGTCAAAACTATTGAAAATGAATTGTCTGGTGTACTATCATGTTTAATCCAAAGAATAATAATTAAAAACTGTTCTTATTCTTAATGACTCTGTTGGCAAACCACTGGGAATCATGTATAAAACTCATGTTCAACATATTCCCACATTCCTGACTAGATAAAATCAAAATCCGAATGCAGATTAACTACTGCTTTCTATTTCATTGTTCCACCTTTGTATTCCCTGATTAGAGATGGGAGCAGTCTTAAGATATTTTGACCAATTATTGCTCCAGACAGATGAACTGGTTGCATCTCTCTTATGGGACTAATTTGTCTGGTGAGAAGGGAATGTGAACCATGTAAAATAAATCACACTTCAGGTCCAGATAACTCTCATGTGCCCAATCATTAAGAAGACATAAAATGGATCTCGGATCAGCACTCCTCCCATGAGACTGAACATACTGTACTGTAGCCCAGTAAAATCTGACTTTACAATGGCCTTATTTAAATGTATTAGCCTGTGTATTATTAATATGCAAAACTAGACTACTGCCAAACCATGAGGTACAAATCCTCCTAATACAATACATAAAACAATAAACTATTAGACCATATCATTACACTGTAGACGTTGCATGTTCACTGTATTGATACACCCTTATTATATCATATATCTATACCATGAAGCTTTTCATTTCGCAGTTAGTTTATTCAATATTTTTCCAGAGGTTTATACACACCTTAATACACTGTAATAAGGCAATTGTAAACATTATACTCTCCAGAGGATATATAAATTTAGTCTCCTCTACTATTAAGCAAAACGTATATCATATGATCGCATTGCTCACCAAAAATAACGTTATTTTACATGACCGACACTATCAGTATAAATTAGGGTTTAGAATCTTCATGCTGCTAAGCATAATTTCGTGCACGGCTACTTCATGTAAAATGAATAACTGTGTGACATAGGGAATGATGAGATAAGGTCATTAGGTAGCAAATAATTAAAACACAAAAATTAAATTTAAAACTAAATTAAACTAAATTAAATTACACTCATAGAAACCCAAAGAGAGAGTTCCATGTACAAGAGCACTGAAGCTTCCAAGTATTAAAAAAAACAAACAGAAAAATGCATACGTAAAAATCAACCCATCATCAGACTCACTGAGATTCAGCCCCCTCACTATTTCCCCATTATTAACTATAATTAAAACGTATCTATCTATGCAAGTATGGACAAGATCCAGGTTAATTCCATTGCAGTTGGCAGCCACATCTCAGCCAAATACTTGCCAAAGGTAAACAATAAGTAGAAATTGTCTGATGTGTCAATGCATTGTAGAATATATGTGTCATTTATTTATTTATTTTAGCACACACCTCATGTATATTTGCTATTGTTGTCCTGTTATCTGACCCTTCCCTTTGCTTCTTTCTCTATTCTTATGACTATATTTTATAACGGAAAATCATAGGGAGCTTATACAGAAAATGATTTTACCCATTCTTTCACACCTGTAAACTTTGGGGACAATAAAGTTGAAACTACTGTATGAAAAATACATTTCATTTTATTTTAGTAAGTCATTGTCAATTTCCCCACGAGTGCAGTTCCCGTCACTAGGTCTTCCTCAGACGAGCCCAACCCCCAATGTTGGCCTGAGGAGGATGTAGACCACCAGGTGAGGCTGATAGCCAATCTTTCCACTTTTTTGTATAAAAAAAAGTAATTTCCTGTCTCTTGTTTATACTTGAAAAAGACCGAAAGGGTCGAAACGTCGTATCTGCTGTTCTTGTCGCAAATAAAAACTTGGAGCATTCAATAAGTGAGTTGCGAGTCCCCGCTTTGTTTTCATGATTCTGTTCTTACAGTTTGGCTCAGCACCAAGAGACAGAGGATGTGCGTTATTTTTTCTTTAAATGAGGATGTAGACCACCACATGCAAACTCTGATACATGAGTCACCAGCTGTTTCTTTTCACCTTAAAAAGAGCTTAACGTGTGCTGAGGGTCGTGCCATCTTCCCCAGTTCCCCTCCACCCCAACCAACCTGTTGGAGTCACTTTAGTGCAGTGAAGGTCACAGTCCCCTGCCTGCTTCCTACACATAAACACTAACATCAGACCTTTTTCACAAACACTCAAAAAGAAGAAGAAAAATAAGAAAGGTAATGTTTGTTCTAAAATTCCTCTGACAGATTGACTACAATGGAAGTGACCTGGAAATTGTTTGGTGACTTTGGGTGTGCTTGATTTAGTTGTGACGCCCCCCGTTGATGACGTTACCACCAGGAGGGGCAATATGGATGGAGTCTAGAATGGGCCGAAGTATCTGTCCAAACGGCCTACAGAGAGGGAAGAAAAATATGTGAGAAGATTTAATTCCTTTTTAGGGTTTAAATATAAGCCTGTTAAAGATGGAGTGCCATGATATTTTTCAACCCTAAAACCTGATCATAAGGTATTATTATTATGTAAGGATTTTTTTCAACAAAAAAAAAGTGTACAGTAAGTGTTAAAATGTTGTTTTTATGTAGACACACCCACCAGTGCATTAAGTATACCTGGTTCTCACCTTAGCACCTCCTCCACCACCTTAGCACCACCCACCTGTCCTAGTCCCTCCTCCTCCTCATGCCCACACCTGTTGTGTTATGATAATGAGGGGGAGGGTGTGGGCTTTGTGATGTCACTAAAGCGCTGTTTCTCTATTGGCACATTTGACCCTCAAGGTTTCAGCAGAGAAGACATAAAACACCATAAAAACACCACCGGGGGGCTTAATGAAGTTCTATCAACCTCATAGACACATGAAAAACAGAAAAAGTGCAAAAACATGGCACCACCTCTTTAAAGTAAACATTTTCAGAACTAACTCCACTACTGTAAATATGACTAAAATCTGTCTGTCTATGTATCTATTTGCATCTATGATGGGTTGTCCAAGTGTTTGTTAATGTAATGTAGGAGGATGATTTATGATCCTAAAATGGATTACATTTGTATTGTTTTCAAGTGAGTTTTAACGTCCCACTGGTTTAAACTGGTCTACGTTTCAGACACCTTTCCTTCCTGCAGAGAATGACTTCTAGAGAAGCAATGCTGCTCACAATAGACTAAAATACTTTAAAACTTCACTGCCCTATGCTCTGTAATGAAAACAAGAGATAGAAAGAGATATATACTCTGTAACCTTAACTGCTGTGCTGCTGTGCTCTGGGCGACTGAAGTTCCCCCGCGGGATAATAAGGTATCTATAAACTGTCATACAGACAGACAGAGAGTAGAGAAACCGCCCATATCCCAGGTTCAAGTCCCGTATCTTGAACTGTGGAAGCTTCAAGCAAGCACTGAGTGTTCAACAAAGCTCTTTAGCGGACCTTGTTCGAGGCCTTCCACATGGAGAGTGGCCAGCAAAGCACTGCATGAAAAGCCCCGAAAATGGCATGGAAAATTATTGCATCATCATAAGTTTGGTGGTAGTTACTGCAAATTAGCTATCCATCCACGCTTACCAGGAATGAGTATCAGTAATTCCCGAATGGAATTGACATAACGCAAAAACAAGTGAGCAAGTCATTTTCTGAGCTCCACTCACGTAGACAGGACTTCAGACGGGAGGTCAGTGATGTAGGAGGGGATGGTTCGGCCTGTGAGGAACTGAGCCACCTCGTTGGTGAAGGTGTTGCAGTTGTGTTCAAACAAACGATACCTGTCACCTCTGAGAAAAGAACGAGAGGACCAATATCAGTGTCTTATGTAACAGCTGCAAGAATCCATTTTAACTACTTAAACCCTCTGTACGTAGTAAATTAATATTTAGTTAACCGGGTGGGCTCTGTACTTTACTCTTTTTTTCCATCTACACCAAATCACTTTGCCGAAAAAAGACGATCTACCAGGAGGGGGGGGGCAAATGTTCCCCCCTGAATAGAGATGCTAGGGTTCGAGTGGTTAATTACACATCAACGACTCACAACAAAAGACTACTGTTAACCACTACCCAATATACGGTACATAGTTGTACAACAACTAGCATAAACAGTCGATGTAAAAGCTCGGCTCGTAGATCAGTTGTGAGCTTGTGAATCGGCTATTTTTGCCGAATGTACACCTATTATAACATGCCCAGAATAGGGATGCTAGGGTTCACGTGGTTAACCACCTTCTCCTGGCGTCCCAATTTTGGGCATATCATTATAGATGGAGAAAAAGAAAAGCTAGAAATGTTGGATTTTTTCTAAAAAAGCTGATACTATTTTTGAAAAATAAAATAGATAATAAAATAGATATAAAGTATATAAAGTATAAGTATATGCATCTGTGTGTGTGTGTGTGTGTGTGTGTGTGTGTGTGTGTGTGTGTGTGTGTGTGTGTGTGTGTGTGTGTGTGTGTGTGTGTGTGTGTGTGTGTGTGTGTGTGTGTGTGTGTGTGTGTGTGTGTGTGTGTGTGTGTGTGTGGTTACCTATACGTGTTCTCTCCCAGGGAGGAAAGGTAGTCCATGAAAATCTCCTCTGACACTTCGGTCTCTCCCAGCTCCACCACCGTGTCTGGAGGACCAAGCATTGTCCCACCCTGACACACACATCACAAAATTTAAACAAAAGGATTTACATTGTGTGTAAAGACACAGTTAGTGGTACGAACACACAAATTGTATTTCTTTCCAGGAATCTATGTCTGTAAGTCTGTCTGTCCTTCGCATTATTTAGAGAACTGTGTAGAGAACATTCGATAAACTTCATACTTGGCGGGTGTACTGCTGAAGACCCAAGGGTGTGTGAAGTTGATCAGATCAGCGGTTCTCCACACTGCACTAGTCTCTTCAAAGAATGTGAGCACTACTACTGCAACATTATTAAAAAATCTAATGTTTCCACAGTTCAAAGGTTATTACAGACACATATGTAATGAATCATCCAGGGGTCTAAGGTCTAAATGACCTCCAATAGTCCAATGTTTTTAAGAGACAGTAAGACTAATGTGAAAGTGTGAGAGGGACTCTCACATAGCAATGAGTAAATTAAAGAGCAAGTGATAGTGAAAGGAAGTACGGTATATGCTGGTCCCCGGGGGAGGGGAAATTACTTTCAATGCTTCAGATAGCTGCTAGGGGTCAAGTGTCTTGCTTAGGGACACTTCGAACATGTAGACTGAGCGAGCAAAGGGTCAAACCAGCGACCTTCCGATTCCCAGGCGGCCTCTCTACCCACTCAGCTACAGCCACACTATAAGGAAGAGCAGTACAGATAGTTAAATAAAATGATAGCAGAGGAGTATGCTGGGCTGAGTCTCCAGTGTAGAGGTCTTAGTCAAGGGCACTTGGCAACTACATTAAAACCGCATCACAGATGGGACCGCTCCACTCAGTGTCAGGAATCAAACCAGTAATCCATCTATTATTACCGCTGGGCCAACCCACCATGCATCATAGGCTTGATGTAGTACTGTTCTATAATTGTGTGCCATGGGATTTAATGTGTAACTGTAAAGGGCTGTAGCACCAAAGAGTAACAGTTTGTAAATCTCTTGTTTGCTGTGCCAGTGGTGCAGCAGTGTGAGACGGCTGGCCTACTGCATATACTATACATCAGCTTGCTTGACAAAACATTTTGGCAGAGCAGCTCACTCTGTGGAACATGTCAGAAGTTCAACCCCGGCCGCAAGAACCAGTGACTCTCATAACAGCTAATGTGTCCTTTGGAAGTGCCCTTGAGCAAGACACAGGTCCCACAACTGTGTAGTCATTATTAGTAGCTCTTCATATGTGAATCATATTCTGCACTACTTGTATATAAGCCTAAACAGTCAGTGACTTCCGTTGTTTAACCCTCACCGGTGGACAGCTCGAGATCCCTACCCCACCGAAGAAGAATTCATCTCCATAAACCACTATAGACGTGTGCCTGGAAGTATAAAACACAAATATAAGTATAGACACACATTATATGCGATGTGAAATATGAGAGTGTAAATATGTGTATATACACTGTATATATGCCATAAAAAATATAGTATGCTACCTACAGCAGCATTTACCTCTGCAACCATTTAATATCACAGACACATCTGAATTTAAGAAGCTAAAAGCTACAGACCCGCAATGCCATACCAGTTGAGTGGCATAGGCCTACAGATGTGACTCAAATTAACATAGATGATGAGCTAGTTAGTAGGTAGCCTGGCATTGCCAGACTGATTACGTGGATGCACTCACACGTTCCTCCACTGTGAACGTGTGAGTGATTCCACGTAATCAGCCTGGCAATGCCAGGCGGGTAGGTACAGACAGACTTGACTTGACTCTAAACTATGGGTGGGCTCACACCAAAATAGGTCTGGCCTGCTTGTTCTAATGGTTCCATAGAAATGTAAAGGAGCTGTTGTCATAGCACTAATGTTACAATGCCTGAGGCAAGTAACAGTCCGGTGCTGGACCACAAGGCTAAACCAATGGCAAAGGTGAATAGATCATACCATATTCCATCCAGCTGCTTCCCTGTAAACAGAAAGTAGAGAGGCAAACAACAAGTGATAAATATGGCAAGCAGGTACACACAACTTGTTAAACATGTGTGTTAAGTGGAATTCTTATTTCTTGTTGTATAAAATCACAGTTAACAAATGGATTAACCGTTAGTGTATCCATATTATATCTCACAATAGCATCACTCAGGCACGCACGGGACGCACACACACACACACACACACACACACACACACACACACACACACACACACACACACACACACACACACACACACACACACACACACCACACACACACACACACACACACACACACACACACACACACACACACACACACACACACACACACAGTGGTGTTAAGTAACTGAGTACATGTACTCAAGTACTGTACTTGAAGTGGATACCTGTAGACTAGGATACTCTTTCACCAAGTGTATGGAAGGACACAAGTCGAGGTGGATCTTCAATCTCAGTTTATTTGCGTGCAGTCAGGTTACAAACAGCATAGCAGAAGCAGGCGGTGCTCACGAGCTCATGTCCGTTTGAATCTGTCTAATTATATCTTTACTCAGTATTTATACACTTTTTATCTGACTCAGTCCCTTTGGTCGGGCCCCCTCCTTCCTGATCCATTGTCTGGTCATTTCTCAATCTATCAGGCACATAACAACAGCTTCCATGTAAATTAACTATTTTCAGAGAATTTAAGAGTTCGCTCTGACATATTAATTCTGAGAATGACCATTGATTCCGAGACATAAGAGTTCATTGGTCTGATAACATTCTTGATCATGACAACATTTGATATGTATACTTGCTATCACCCTCTTATGGGATCTTCTATGGATCTATTTTCCCAGACATGGACTTCAGACCCTTGCCCTAGTGGCACTGAATATTTGCTGAACTCAGAGTAGATGTTTCCCCATCTGCTCTTCGTGCATAAATACTTTTACTCAATATCCTGCTCTAGAGGCCTTCTAAACCCTATCCTCTTTCTCTAGTTTTACAGGATCTCACCCCTGCATAAGTTTCTCTTCTACATACTGTAGGATCTCGCCACTACATAGGTTTTCTGCCACTACATACTTAAGTACAGTTTTTAGGCATTTTACTTTACTGGAGTATTTCCAATTTTCAATACTTTTACTTTACTTCATCTCAGAGAGGCAAATACTGTACTTTTACTCCACTAAAATTATTTGAAAACGTTAGTTACTAGTTACTTTGTAGATTTTGATTATTAGATCTACAAGCTCACAATGCGTTGCTGTGCCATGCTTGACAACTTGTAGATCTGCTATTTTCAAAAGATTTTTACACATTTGAAAACTTGTGAAATGGGACCTTCTGCATAATGAGTACTTTCTTCTACTTGATACTTTAGGTACTTAATGATACCAATACTTTTGTACTTTTTACTCAAGTCAATTTTGAATTACGGACTTTTACTTGTAACACAGTAATTACACATTGCAGTATTGATACTTTTTCCACCACTGCACGCACACGCACACGCACACACACACACACACACACACACACACACACACACACACACACATCACCATAGAAATGCCCCCACAAGGAATAGGAACAGCTTGTGTCACTCTCACTCACCTAACATGATGGGACTGAGGCTGCGGGCCATCCCCCTGGACAGGTCATAGATGTACAGCTGCACACTGTACCTCGTGACATTATTATCCATAATGGAAAACCCCCCAAAACAATCAGGCTGGTTTTCTTGATGCCGTTTCCTTCTGTTAGCTGAGGAGCTAACGTTAGCACAGCACAGGGATGGAAGGAAAGGAACAGCTACAGCTGGGTCTCGTAGGCAGTATAGCCTCGATCTCCAGGCTTTTATTCGTAGGCAGCAGCTGATTCAATCTGTCACCGTATCTTCCGTGGATTTGTCTCACGATCAAACGGCTCAAGTCAGATCGAGATACACCACTCAGTGGGCCGGTCTCTACACCAATAGCGATGTGAGATTTATTATCCCTTGTGCCATCTGAAGCTACTGTTTATGTCCAAAGAGGCAAAGGTCTCTTTCAAAGGAAAAGGAAGCAACATAACAACACAAATCGATTGGAAATGGGAAAATAAGAACGTGCAATACAATCTTCGGCGCCCCCAAGTGGCCGCTTGGTCCTGTCCCGTTATTATTAAAGGGCGAGTTCACTCAAAATATTTGTATCGACATGTTGATGTTGTCCCAGCCGCGAACGCTCTTTTCCTAGGTAGTTGAATCGCGTCCCAGCCAGGGTTTGCGGGAGTCACCCGTTACGATATGGGAAACCAAATGTCACTGACGTTTGACTTAATCATCTCAATGGGAATGTTGAGGTTCGCTTGTCTTGTCGAGTGTTGTTGGGAGGTTGGGACAACTTGAGTTGAGAGCATAGACTGAGTGTAGGCAGGGTGGGTGGATTTTAGAAGTTAGGGGCTCCAAGCAAAGCTCAATATTGTACTGTAGTATATATTTTTTAGTCTGATCAAGAGTTCGAGGGGGTCACACACCTTTGATTGATTGATTGAATACTTTATTTAGAAGTTTGCAGAAAAAAATCACATCAAAGTAGTTCAAATACAAGGTCAACTAAATAGGATTAAAAAGCCCAAGAAAGCCAATGGCTTTTGTTTCAATTGGGGTCCTTTTGTACTCAATTCATAGTGACATTAAATGACAGACATATATACACTACTATGCAGAACATCATATAAACAGTTTAGAAATGAAAAATAAGAAATACAGTAAAAAGTTCGGGGGGGGGGGGGGGGTATGACTTTTACAGGGGCCAGTTACAAATTGCAGGCAGTTTCGAATTGCAGTTTTGAAGGAGAGTAGGGTTTTACACTCCTTCACTACTTTTCAATTCAACCCCTTGTTTGTGCCAAATCTGGGTTGGACGTGATCAGTGGAGCTACCTCTGGTGTTGTGATTGTGGATGTTGTGGTGCATCTTGTAGACCAGGCCCATTGCAAGTTGCTGTACTACTCTGTACTCTGTCCTCTATACCCTGAGCCATCCGACCCTAGCAAAGTGAGCAGGGGTTAGATGAGTTGTAGGTGTGAGGCCAAGTAGTAGCCTTACCAGTTTGTTTTGGGATGTCTGGAGCCTTGTTTTTAAGGCCTTAGTGGTGTTTTGTTTTTCTGTAAAGTTGCTTATATATTGTTTGGTGATTTTGGGTGTGCTTTGATTTAGTTGTGACGCTCCCGGTTAATAACCCGGTTAATGACGTTAATGACGTTATCGCCAGGAAGGTCAATATGGATGGAGTCCAGAATGGGCTGAAGTATCTGTCCAAACGGCCTACAGAGAGGGAAGAAAAATATGTGAGAACATTTAATTCCTTTTAGGGTTTAAATATAAGCCTGTTAAAGTAAACATTTTCAGAACTAACTCCACTACTGTAAATATTACTCAAATGTGTCTGTCTGTGTATCTATTTGCATCTATGATGGGTTGTCCAAGTGTTTGTTAATGTAATGTAGGAGAATGATTTTTAAGGATTTAATTTGTATTGTTTACAAGTGAGTTTTAACATCCCACTGGTTTAAACTGCATGGTCTACGTTTCAGACACCTTTCCTCCCTGCAGAGAATGACTTCTAAAGAAGCAATGCTGCTCACAATAGAATAAAATACTTTAAAACTTCACTGCCCTATGCTCTGTAATGTAAACACGAGATATAGGAAGAGATATATATACTCTGTAACCTTAACCTAAACTGCCTCTGGGCAACTGAATTTCTGGGCAACTGAATTTCCCCCGCAGCATAATAAAGGAATCTGTCTATAAACTGTCAGACAGACAGACAGACAGAGAGTAGAGAAACCGCCCCCATCCCAGGTTCAAGTCCTGTATCTTGACCTGTGGAAGCTTCTTCAAGCAAGCACTGAGTGTTCAACAAAGCTCTTTAGGGGACCCTGTTCCAGACCTTCCACATGGAGAGTGGCCAGCAAAGCACTGCATGAAAAGCCCCGAAAATGCCATGGAAACTTACTGCATCATTATCAAGTTTGGTGGTAGTTACTGCAAATTAGCCTTTCATTAATGCTTACCAGGAATGAGTATCAGTAATTCCCAGTGGTGGAAAGTAACTAAGTACATTTACTCAAGTTCTGTACTTAAGTACAACGCGTCGCGTTGTGAGACATTTTAGTACTTTTATTTTTGGTACTTTAAGTATATTTTTATGCCAATACTTTAGTACTTTTACTCAAGTAACATTTTGAGCAGGCCTTTTACTTGTATTTTTATATTGTGGTATTGCTACTTTTACTTAAGTAAAATATCTGAGTGAATACTTCTTCCACCACTGGTAATTCCCGCATCGAATCAACATAACAAGTGTCAACAACAAGTCATTTTCTGAGCTCCACTCACGTAGACAGGATTTCAGACGGGAGGTCAGTGATGTAGGAGGGGATGGTTCGGCCTGTGAGGAACTGAGCCACCTCGTTGGTGAAGGTGTTGCAGTTGTGTTCAAACAAACGATACCGGTCACCTCTGAGAAAAGAACGAGAGGACCAATATCAGTGTCTTATGTCAGTCGTTCTCAAACTTTTTCATGTCAAGGACCCCCATCTCAAATATGTTGTTCCAGGGACTCCCAGAAGCAAAGATTTGAGTTACAAATGTTCGCTTAAAAAATACATATATGCGTGGTTAACCACCTTCTCCTGGCATCCCAATTTTGGTCATATCATTATAGATGGAGAAAAAGAAAAGCTAGAAATGTTGGCATTTTTCTAAAAAAGCTGATACTATTTTTGAATAAATGAATAACAACTTTTGTGGTTAAATGGTTAACAAACGTCTACAGTGGTGAACACTTATTACTCAATCTAATGGGAGAACAACAGATTGAGTTTCCTCTGCATAGACTTTTACTATTATAACTGACCTTTTATGTTATAACTTTTTTCAATATTCTGACCGGAGTATAAATAAAAGCAAAATGGCAGCCCTGAATATGGTCAATGGCATGCATCATAAAGCTGCTCTGGATATGAGTGATTGCTACCATAAAATAGAGATATGCATCTGTGTGTGTGTGTGTGTGTGTGTGTGTGTGTGTGTGTGTGTGTGTGTGTGTGTGTGTGTGTGTGTGTGTGTGTGTGTGTGTGTGTGTGTGTGTGTGTGTGTGTGTGTGTGTGTGTGTGTGTGTGTGTGTGTGCGTGCGTGCGTGCGTGCGTGCGTGCGTGCGTGCGTGCGTGTGTCACCTAAACGTGTTCTCTCCCAGGGAGGAAAGGTGGTCCATGAAAATCTCCTCTGACACTTCGGTCTCTCCCAGCTCCACCACCCTGTCTGGAGGACCAAACATTGTCCCACCCTGACACACACATCACCAAATTCAAACAAAAGGATTTACATTGTGTGTAAAGACACAGTCAGTGGTACAAACACACAAATTGTTTTTCTTTCCAGGAATCCCTGTCTGTCCTTCGCATTATTTCAAGAACTGTTGATTCGATAAACTTCATACTTGGCAGGTGTACTGCTGAAGACCCAAGGGTGTGTGAAGTTGATCAGATCAGCGGTTCTCCACACTGCACTAGTCTCTTCAAAGAATGTGAGCACTACTACTGCAACATTATTAAAACATCTATAATGTCTCCACAGTTCAAAGGTTATTGCAGACACATACATGATGAATCATTCAGGGGTCTAAGGTCTAAATGACCTCCAATAGTCCAATGTTTTTAAGAGACATATATATTGACCTGATTTACTGATTCAGTTCTACTATTGTTGGAGCCAGGGAGAATGTAGACTTCCAAAAGTTCAACGGCCATTGAGAAGCCAGTAAGACTAATGTCAAAGTGTGATCAGTGAGAGAGACTCTCACATAATGAGTAAATGAGTAAATTAAAGATCACAAGGGTTAGTGAAAGAAAGTACTGTATATGCTGGTCCCCGGGGAGGGGAAATTACTTTCAATGCTTCACCCAGCAGATAGCTGCTCAGATGGCTCAGGTGAGCGCAAGGGCTGGGGGAGCTGTTAGGGGTCAAGTATCTTGCTTAGGGACACTTCAAACATGTAGACTGAGCGAGCAAAGGGTCAAACCAGCGACCTTCCGATTCCCAGGCGGCCTCTATACCCACTCAGCTACGGCCACCCTATAAGGAAGAGCAGTACAAATAGTTAAATAAAATGATAGCAGAGGAGTATGCTGAGCTGAGTCTCCAGTGTAGAGGTCTTAGTCAAGGGCATTTGGCAACTACATTACAACCGCATCACAGATGGGACTGCTCCACTCAGTGCCAGGAATCAAACCAGTAATCCATCTATTATTACCGCTAGGCCAACCCACCATGCATCATGTTTATAGGCTTGATAGGTAGTACTGTTCTATAATTGTGTGCCATGGGATTTAATGTGTAACTGTAAAGGGCTGTAGCACCAAAGAGTAACAGTTTGTAAATCTCTTGTTTGCTGTGTCAGTGGTGCAGCAGTGTGAGACGGCTGGCCTACTGCATATATCAAGATCTGCGAGAAGAATGTGAAGAAGCTACGGTACATTAAAGCACACTGTGCTACTAGAGATGGGCCATAACACTCATTTTAAAAATGAGTGTCAAGCAAGCTGATGTATAGTATATGCCATATACTATACATCAGCTTGCTTGACAAAACATTTTGGCAGAGCAGCTCACTCTGTGGAACATGTCAGAGGTTCAACCCCGGCCGCAAGAACCAGTGACTCTCATAACAGCTAATGTGTCCTTTGGAAGTGCCCTTGAGCAAGATACAGGTCCCACAACTGTGTAGTCATTATTAGTAGCTCTGCATATGTGAATCATATTCTGCACTGTATATAAGCGTAAACATTCAGTCACTTCATTTGTTTAACCCTCACCGGTGGACAGGTGGAGAGCCCTTCCCCACCAAAGAAGAATTCATCTCCATACACCACTATAGCCGTGTGCCTGGAAGTATAAAACACAAATAGAAGTATACACACACATTATATGCGATGCGAGAGTGCAATCTAGCCAACACCAACTCGGGACTCCTGAATCACTGTGTGTGTGTGTGTGTGTGTGTGTGTGTGTGTGTGTGTGTGTGTGTGTGTGTGTGTGTGTGTGTGTGTGTGTGTGTGTGTGTGTGTGTGTGTGTGTGTGTGTGTGTGTGTGTGTGTGTAAATATGTGTATATACACTGTATATATGCCGTATAAAAAAACATAGTAATAACACAGACACATCTGAATTTAAGAAGCTAGAAGCTACAGACCCACAATGCCATACCAGTTGAGTAGCATAGGCCTACAGATGTGACTCAAATCAATGATGAGCTAGGTATAGGTAGCCTGGCATTGCCAGACTGATTACGTGGATTCACTCACACGTTCCTCCACTTTGAACGTGTGAGTGAATCCACGTAATCAGTCTGGCAATGCCAGGCTAGTGGGTAGGTACAGACAGACTTGACTTGATAGGTCTGGCCTGCTTGTTGTTCTAATGGTTCCATAGAAATGCAAAGGAGCTGTTGTCATAGCCCTAATGTTACTATGCCTGAGGTAAGTAACAGTCCGGTGCTGGACCACAAGACTAAACCAATGGCAAAATAACAGTGAATAGATCAGATTCATACCATATTCCATCCAGCTGCTTCCCTGTAAACAGAAAGTAGAGAAGCAAATAACAAGTGATAAATAGGCAAGCAAGTACACACACAACTTGTTAAAACATCTAGCTCTCTTTCCCAGACAAGGAATTCAGACCCTTGCCCTAGTGGCGCTGAATATTTGCTGAACTCAGAGTAGATGTTTCCCCATCTGCTCTTTGTGCATAAATACTTTTACTCAATATCCTGCTCTAGAGGCCTTCTAACCCCTATCCTCTTTCTCTAGTTTTAGGATCTCACTACTGCATAAGTTTCTCTTCTACATACTGTAGGATCTCGCCATATACGTTTTCTAAGTACAGTTTTGAGGTATTTTACTTTACTGGAGTATTTTCAATACTTTTACTTTACTACATCTCAGAGGCAAATATTGTACATTTACTCCACTGCAATTATTTATTCGAAAACTTTAGTTACTAGTTACTTTGTAGATTTAGATTATTATTGCAATACATACATTAACCACTTCAGCTCTGTATACATTTCGACATCTGAAAATAGCAGATCTACAAGCTCACAATGCGTTGCAATGCCATGCTTGAGAACTTGTAAATCTGCGATTTTCAAAAGACCAGATCACCATAGAAATGCCCCACAAGGAATAGGAACAGATTTCTTTTACCTGTCACTCTCACTCACCTAACATGATGGGACTGAGGCTGCGGGCCATCCCCCTGGACATGTCATAGATGTACAGCTGCACACTGTACCTCCTGAGATTATTATCCATAATGGAAAAACCCCCAAAACAATCAGGCAGGATTTCTTGATGCCGTTTCCTTCTGTTAGCTGACAAGCTCACGTTAGCACAAGGAAGGATTGAAGGAACAACTACAGAATGGTCTCATAGGCAGCAGCCTTTTAACTCTATGGCAGCAGCTGATTCAATCTGTGTCACCATATCTTCCGTGAATTGTCTCACGATCAAACAGTCAGAACGAGATAAACCACTCAGTGGGCCGGTCTTTACACCAATAGCGATGTGAGATTTATTATCTCATGTCGTCATGTGCCATCTGAAGCTACTGTTTATGTCCAAAGAGGCAAAGGTCTCTTTCAAAGGAAATTTCTTTTGAAAGAGACCTTTGGCCTTTAAAGGAAGCAACATAACAACACAAATTGATTGGAAACTAGAAAATGTGCTCCTCGGAGCACAGGTCTCCGCCAGTAATCCTGTCTTACCTATTTATATTACATATTGTCACGTGTCACTTGACCAATGTTAGCTTGACCAATGTTACCTCACTTCAAAAACATAAATGGCTTTTTGAAGTGACACACCTATTTATATGATTTTATTTCGTCATGCGTCTCGCTAGCCAATCAAAAGCATTGGTGACAACATATTGTCACGTGTCACGTGAAGCTTGACCAATGTTAGCTTGGCTAGGGGGGGGACACACAGCGGGACAGAACGAAAACATACTCTCCACCTCTGGCGGAGACAATAATGGGAAAATAAGAATGTGCAATACAATCTTCGGCGCGCTTGGTCCTGTCCCGTTATTATTAAAGGGCAAGTTCACTCAAAATATTTGTATCAACAGGGGGTTTACGGGAGACACACGTTACGATATGGGAAACCAAATGTCACTGACGTTTGACTTTGTCATCATCTCATGGAAATGACATGAATGAAAAAGACATGAATGTATCTTTGCCTCCGGACTCCACAGATTTCTTCCAAGCAGGCCTGGTAACCCACAGCTCAGATACCACAGTACTTTTACTCCACTACAATTATTTGAACATTTTAGTTACTAGTTACTTTGTAGATTTTTATTATTATTACTGATAGAGTTAATCTCGTTTGATCTTAATCTTGATTGATCCTAATTTGTCTAGTGTCATAAACCTGCTTAAGATGTCAAATTAAATATAGTGATGTATTTTTGGGCCTGTACTTCAGTCTTTTAAATGTACTCTGTACTCCCAGTCTTTCTGTCTATGCAAGCCAAGGTCAAACTAAGCTACAGGCTTTCTGTGGCTATCTATTGTTTTGAGAACACTGTATCTAGATGTTCTTTTCTACAGCTCCCTTCCTTCAGTGTCACCAAATCACCACTGACCAGTGACAGGTCAGAGCCGATGTCAACGTGTTGACCCAGACATGGGGACGCTGTTTGTCCAGAGATAAACTGTCACACCATCATCATCATCTACCATCATCATCTTCATCATCTACCATCCTCATCATCATCATCTTCATCTGACGACAACTAGCATCATCGCTCTCCACCAATGGCAAGATTACACCTCCGACGGCTGGACGATTGTTTTCCTTGTTGCCTCTTTATGAAAGTATCTGGTACTTTGTGTGGGTCATAGGGAAAAACAACTCTATTAATTACAAAACATACATTAACCACTTCAGCCCTATACATTTTATACATTTGAAAACTTGTGAAATGGGGACATTCTGCAAAATGAGTATACTTTCTACTTTTGGTCATTTAAGTACATATCAATACTTTTGGACTTTTACTTAAAGGTAGGGTAAGTGATATTTTTTGGTTAAAACAAAAAGTATTTTGTTAAAAGGTTCAAATACTATATTCTGATAGTAATCATTGCTATAGAGTGTTTGTTCAGTAACAGGAGTCTCCCCGTCTCTCCAGCTCTTTAATAAATAGAAAATACATTTTTCGGTAGGTGTCAAAATCTCAGCCAATCAGGAGAAACTAGAAAGTACCAATTTTTAAGCTTAATTTGTATAGTGTTCCAGTTCCAATTTTGTCTGCTCATTTCTAAGTGTCATCACTTCCAATTTCACTTGTTTAATCTGTATCCTGATTGAGTTCTCTGTCCTGGTTGGATAAAATTGGAAACGAAACTGAAACTGAAACGAAAATGCATTTTCTGTTTAATAAAGAGGTGGAGAGACAAGGAGACTCCTAATACTGAACAAACACTCTATAGCAATGAGTACTATCAGAATATAGAGCTATTTAACAATTATTTTTAACCAACGCAAATCACTTACCCTACCTTTCTTTAACAGGGTATTTCTACATTGCAGTACTGATACTTTTACTTAAGTAAAACATGTGAATTGTGAATACTTTTTCCACCACTGCTTGGGAGCATGGAGAGCTAGCAGTCGGTAGTGAAGTTTTTCAACACGCCTCCTTCAACGGCAGTGCACGCCGAAGATGAAACAAAACAGGAGCGGACGGTGACGTACAAACAAGCCGTGAGGGTGATGGCACATGCGCAGTACTCACACCTCTCAGCTCTGATCATAGAGTTAAAAATAAGGCTCTGATTGGCGGTGACAGCGTGTCTCCTCCTGCGTGTTTCCAGTCGCACGGGTGTCAGCCAGCGTTGCCATGTCCGCTTATTATAAGCAACTTATATAAGCAGTTGTTTTGGGCTTGTTTCTAAAGTGTAGTTGGCTCATTTGGTCTTGCATATTATTTTTTTTACATTATTATTATTTAAACCAGTGGTTCTCAAACATTTTCATGTCAAGCCAAGGCCCCAACCCCCAAATTAATATGTATTTGTCCCCTAACCCCCATCTGAAAATGTTTTGAGCCAGGGAGCCCCTGTACCAGATTTGTGCTGTTAGGATGTTTCAAAAATCTTCCACATTTTATTTTATTTTGAAAGTAGCAGATCTACAAGCTCACAAATAGCAGTAGGCTATATAGGTTTAAAGTTTTCATGTAGCCTAGTTGCTTCTTTTGGGCTCGTTTTCCTAGACCTGGTTGCTTATTTCTTTCACAAAATCTGGCAACACTGGTGTCAGCCACCAGCCAACCCTCCCGCAGCCACTGGGCTACCAAAATAGACTGGCAACACTTCAGCTCACAGCGGCTGAGATCCTCAACCAGAAATGGCTGCCACCGGAGTTCTTCCCTTCATAAGGGGGGTAGATCTCAGTGGAAACGACTTCAAAGTAAGCGTTTTTTGTGTATTATGTGTGGGTTTGATACTAATATCTGTTTAGCAGACATGTGCCTGGGTAGCTTAGCGACAAGGCAAGTGTTTACAAGACAACACAGCGATGCTAAGCTAGCTGCTAACTTTTAGCTTTCACTGGCTTAGCTTACTAGCACTGGGCGTTAGCCAGTTGTCAAACTGTGACATGAGTTTTCCTGTCTTGACATGGTCTTGACCAACAAGGGGCTTAAAGTACATATTCTGGCCTGGTGGTTATTATCATGTTAGAAAAGCTCCCGAGTTCTGTTATGGGGAATATAGGTTAGCCAGTTAACATCTCTCCATGACTGTTCAGTGTGGAGAGATCAGATAAAACAAACAGCTGTTACTCAAACTGTAAATTGGCAAATGTAGCTGTTTTAGACTGTTTAGATGTTGGCTAACTTTTTAGCATACTACTGTTAAGTCACCGCAAGCCCTTTCTGATAACTTCTCTTACAACACTTAGCCGTTAGTGAGTGCCAGATAGAACAGAGCTTTTGAAGAGGTCAATAGGCTAGATAATGTCTTCACAGTTGTTTGTTTTGACCCACATAGCGAGTTTATTTTGGGAGATAAAAATAGCGGTCTCGCCCGGCAGCAATGACAGCTGGCACAGCCTGGGTCTGGCATGGATTGCATTAAGTGACTGGCCTGTTTGTTTGTATAGTATGGCTTTATAGCTGCCATGTCAGTCTGTCAGTACGTTGGATATTAGCTTTGTCATCATCTGCTGAACTAGAAGCTCAAGTTGTATGTACACTGTGTAGTCATCCTCTGCCTACAAGCTACAGGAGTCAGGACTGTAGGTGTGTCTTCAACTTTTACAAATCAACTTGCTAGCATACAGTACCAAATTGTGGTTGCCAAATTGGTGCCGTCACCCACACCCTGCAAGGGCAAAGAAAGCAGGAAGAGGGTGATTCATCTTTTCATCCTGTATGTTGACACATTGCTCACACACACAGGCGCGCACATTATGCACGTGTTTGCCAAATGTTATCTCATTGTTGGCCATATATTGGGTCAAAACAATCTGTAGAATTTTGAGGAGATATTGGGATTATGCTGCAATTGGCTGCCAGTTCGATTATGCTGTTTTTTCAACACAAATATATGGCTTACAGTCAACATCCAGTCCAGTTTGTCATCCATATAAAACAAAATAGGGCTGTCCCGATCCAACTTTTTCACTTCCGATACTGCAGCCTTGAGTATCGTCTTGTACCCATACCGATCCCATACATACAGTGCGTTTATTAAATATCAGCCGATACCGATATCAATCCGATACCAGCACCATTTCTGTCTCTCTCTCCCCCTCTCTCAATCTCTGATTGATATCAGGCAGGCAACATAATTTTTTTTTTTTTTGGTCTGAATCTCAAATATTAGAAAAGGCTTGCTCAAGTGAAATCACTCAAACAAATACTTTTCCAAATAGTTATGTTCTGGCCCTGTTCATTGCTATCTCTGACAGTTGTAGATAAACAAATCCCACTGTAAACTACCTAGGATTATATGTAAATACTTAAGTCAGATAATTTGTGAGAACTACAGTTGGTGTTGTGTTGTGTTGCCCATTTGATCTTGTTCTGGTGTATTCATTGTCAGTCATCAGCACAGTGAATTTCACATAGATCTATCGAGGCAGTCATATACATATCACTAATAAAGATCACTCTCACAGCTGCTGTTGACAGTCATCTGTCCTTGTAATTATTATTTTGTGACCTTCGATGATAATTTCCTCACCTTTTCTCCCCTCCTCTATCCTCCTTCAGGGTGGTTATTTCCCAGAGCATGTCAAGTCTATGAGCAGCCTGCGATGGCTGAAGCTAAACAGGACGGGACTGTGTTACCTCCCAGAGGAGCTGGCCTCTCTGCAGAAGCTGGTGAGGTCTTCAGGCATATTCACACATTATTACCCAGACCTAATACACACAATGCTGTTTATTCATAGAATTCGTGTAATTAATAGCACTGGGATCAGCTTTATGCACAATGGATAAGATCATCTGACAGCTTTACTAACTTGTTTTAACGTCCCTACATTGTCTGCAGAGTATTGAAAATGGATGGAATGGATGGATGAACCTTGGGTTGTGATGAGTTGTGTTTACTATGAGAGAACCATGCTCTAAGCAAACAATACCAAGGGGAGTGGTGGACTGCCCTGATATGAAGGCAGTGTGCTGTACTGATTTTTTTTTCTTGAGTAGGACATTAGGTAACTAACAATAGAAACTGGTCACATGGTCACATTATACACACTGTAAGGAGTCAGGTAGTTACTCACATGCATTAATATTCATTTGAGACCAGTTTGGTTAGGGTTATGTAAGGTGTTGGGTCTCAACAAGCTACCAGAACAGCTTCAATGCACCTTGGCATACATGTAGATTGTACACAATTCTGAAACTCAACTGGAGGGATGTAATTTAAAAAACATTCTAACAAAAGATATGACCTCATTTGATGTTTTGACGATGGCACAGAGCGCTAATCATAGCATATGATTCACACACATTTTTATACTCATCAAACCATTCAGGGATCCCTCGTGCCCTCTGGATGGGGGCATTGTAATCTTGGCAGAGACCAGTCCCATCAGGATCATCATCGGATAAAGAATAGCTTTGTATTGATTTGCAGAGTCCCTTCCCTCTAAGGAGACAAGTGGACCAAAATCATGCTAGGATCCCCCCTCCACACACAGTCACACACACACACACACACTAAAAACTCACACACACAGTTGCATAATGCTTGCTATGCCAGGAGCACATCAATTGTGTTCACTTGGTATGCCAGGTCTCTAATTAGACAACTACAATGACAGGGACACCACGTTAATCATGCCGTTAACCTCCCAGTAGGATGGGAAACCAGCTGTATCACTGTGGACCATGATTGAATAAATACCAATGCTTTAAAGGTTTCAGTCAATCATTCCATATATCCAATTCCCTGCATTTTAGACTTATCAGTAGTACAGTACACGTTGTGAAGCATGACCTCACTGAGAAAACACAGGTCCTTGCTTTAATCCTTCATGTGTCTGAAAGTATTATCTAATCTTCATGTCCTAGATCTGGTATGGTATGTGAACAACAGGTCATGGATAAACGCAGACCTCTATGCAATACATTTGATCTTTTAATGGAGCACATCAATAACATTAGCCTTCTATCTCCGCCACCCATCCCGATGTCTACGTGTTGTTGTGGTGAGGTAATGCTGGCGTCAGCGATAACTGCGGCTTCAGTGCAAGTGTTGCATTTTACAACGGAGCACAATATGACTTTTAGAAATGCTTTGTGGTTGTGTGTGTACCTTAACCTACCTCTGTTTTCTCTGTCCCTCCCCAGGAGCATCTTTCAGTGAGTCACAACAGTCTGACAACATTACATGGAGAACTGTCCAGCCTACCTAACCTGCGGGTAACTAACACGCACAATGTTCAGTCTTATATGTTTTGTTATTTCTTTGTATGAAACTATAATAATGGCCTAAATGTTTTATTTTGTGTGTGCGTGCAGGCGGTGGTGGCCAGAGCCAACAACTTGAAGAACTCTGGAGTCCCTGATGATATCTTTCAGCTGGATGACCTTTCTGTGCTGGTATACAATCAATATTTAATATACTTTCACTCCCTGGCAGCCCCCCCTCCCACACATACACACATCCATGCTGGTACACAAACTTCAGTCCCTGACACCCCGCCCTCACTATCTCCTTGTTAACTTCTTTGTGCCTCACTAAATACTAATACTACTAATACTAATACTAAAAAGTATTTTCTCTCAATCGGCGCTTAAAACGCATTAACAACAATGTGCCTAAATTAAAGGCACAGTAAAGTTCTCTGTGTTGGATTACTTACAGTATCAACTACGTTTCAAGTCTCTGCAATTTGACTTTTATACTGTACTGAAGTAAATGGAATCCAATGGCCTCAAGAATCTAAATGTGACAGTACACTTTGGAAAACAGTCGGTTGTAGTCAATGAGTTAAACATGACAGACCAATGGTATGGTCCTTTAAGCATTACAGGCCCACTCTTTGCAAACTGTATGTTTATACTGTTCATATTTCAAATGTATACATTCAGCAAGAATTTCAATGTTTATCCAACTCACCTCTCCTTCCTCTTCATTACATCTTCCTGACGTGCTTCACTTTTCCATAGCCATATTTCTACTTAAGTGACTCGATGCTGTAATTGCTTTTTCGCTCTAACCTGTATATTAACTTTGATGTATGGCTTATCACGGGTGTACTGTATCACCACAGTGAAACATGTGCCGGCTAGTCAGCAACTTTTATTATTGCCTGTGTCATTCTGCTGCAGAGTCATGCTGTGTATAAAGCAAGGTCATTTTGGATCTGTGATGACTCCACAGGACATCTGCAGGGTTTCAATTACAGGCCTCATCTTTAAAGGAGCTACACCATGAATTTAAAAAAAAAATTTGATATTTAATATCATATGGTGTATGTCCCTCAAACATTTTTCAAAAGGTTTGAGCCTAAATCATCACTCAGATATACTCATCCCAAGTCAATTGTCTCTGGCTTATACAGCACTTTCAGCTGCAATACCAAAACGTCCTCTTGGGCAGGGGGGGGCTACTGAGCAATTCTGTCTGTTAACACATTAACTGCCAAGACCGTAGTCCTACGGGCCGTTAAATCCAACTGTTAAGCGCCGAGACCGTAGCCCTACGGGCTGCGGTCTTTTCGCGCATGCGCGGTCCGGGTGCACTTTCGGAATTTTTTTGATCCACTTCCGTTTCCGGTTTGATGACAGGAAATAGAATTATTTGGGATCCGGTTTTCACGATCACGCCCGCTCCCATTCTACAGACGAAACTGAAACTCAATTCTCTTCCTGTAGTTTTTTCTCCTCGCATTTCACTGTTTAACGTAATCCGCTCTAACTCAAACATGGATGCCCCGTTTGACACGTGGTTTTCACTGGGAGATACAGGGAGATCTCGCGGATGTAAACAGACTGTGTAGCGCTCAATCTTAAGGATTTTAACAAGATCTATGGCGACATGAAAAAAACAAAAAAACAACAAAAACACCTTGGCACTGGTGAGTACATTATGAGATTAGCCCTTGGCAGTGGATGTGTTAATAAAAAAAAATATTAAAAAAAAATATTTAAAAAAAAAAAAAGGAAAAATTCTGCATAAAAAGAAGCATCTAAGAAAAATACAAAATCGAAAAAAAAACACTTTGAACATTTTTGAACAATTCCACCAAGTGTTTGAGGTGCCTGTTTCACCCACTTCCGGGGGGCGGAGCCAAAATCCGAGCCCGAAGTATTTGTTCGTAGACCCCCACTTAGGGGGGGTAGAAAAAGTTTCGGAGCGATTCGGGCACTTTTCATTTAACATTGGGTTTGCCATCATTAATGTTTATGACATCATAAACATTTCCATTCTGAGATCGCCTGTTCAGACACGCCCATTCTGGAAATCCATGAAATGAGAAGGAATGACTGAATTTAAAAAAAAAACATTTTTTTGGGTACAAGAGACACTGGGGACCCCAAAAAATACAAAAAAGCAAGAAAAAAGTGATTTTCATGGTGTAGACCCTTTAATTCAATTGTATAAAAAATAAAGTATAGCTCTATCACAGGAGCATGTCTGGGCCTCTCACAAAGCTGCGAAGCAATATTATACTATATTGATGGAGATGTACCTATACCATTTTTTTCCTTCCCGATACCGATTCCCATAACTTGCGTATCGGTCGATATCGAGTACCGATCCGATACCAGTGTGTAATCTAAACAAATCTAGGACAGCGGTTCAGGGTCTATCTGGGTTCCTTGAGGAGGTTCCAAATGGACCCTTACAGGTCTGTAACTCTGAGAGTTATGGGGGTCCTTGAAATTGAAAGGTTTGAGAACCACTGATCTAGGAATAAATACAAATTCCATTCATAATTGTTAAAGTGCAGCTAGAAGTTAGTAAAATAGTGCAGTAAGAGTATATGATGTATGATGTCGTGCTACATCAACTGAAGCATTCAAAATATGACTGTAAATTAAATATCATCATACTCACTGATACCAGCATTTTAAGCAGTATCGGCAGCTTTTCCAATACTGGTATTGGAACAACTCTAATATCTGATTGACTTTTTTATACCACTTAAAACGTTTAGCTCGGTTTTTCCAGATCGGGTCATTTGGAGTGAAAATCAGCCAATTTAAATCGGTGGCAGATCGATCGGAGCACCTCTAATTCAAACATGCCCTACCCTCTTCGCTTGGTTTCAATGATTAAGTTAAATAAAAACTGAAACGTGCCACTTCAACCCCATCTACTATTTAGGCATTTAGCAGACACTGCCTATTCCGATCTCGCACTTGTAAGTAGCTCTGGATAAGAGCAAGCATGAATTCTCTAGTCTATAAACAATGTAAAAAATCACATAAATAGAGTGCAGAGTGAACAGTGTAGTGCCTCAAAGAAACTAGGATACCAGGTAATCAATGAACCTAGCATCTGTCTAAATAACATGCTATCTGAATCACATTCTTAATATTGTAGTTCAGAAAGTGACCAAAATATGTCTGCATAGTAGTAGCCATATCTTGGACAATCGTCTACATCAATCAAAAGAAAAGGTGGCAAGAAGGGGTACAGGGACAGTGAAATGTGTCTCTTCTTCCACAACAGGACCTGAGCTACAACCAGCTGACGGAGATCCCCAGGGACCTGGAGAACAGCAGGAACATGCTGGTGCTCAACCTGAGCCACAATGGCATTGACTCCATCCCCAACCAGCTGTTCATCAACCTGACAGACCTGCTGTACTTGGACCTGAGTGACAACAAGCTGGACAGCCTCCCGCCACAGATGAGACGTCTGGTCCACCTGCAGACACTCATTCTTAACAACAATCCTCTGATGCACGCACAGCTACGGTAAATGGACACTTTTCAGAATTATTTTGGCAGGCCTTTTGTGTTGGTACAGTACTTTTAAAGGTACGGTACCATTTAGGGTTTCTTTACTGTTCTAAAATGTGTGTGTCTGTGTGTGTACATGTGCATGTGTGAGTAGCCAGCTGCCAGCCATGGTGGCCCTACAGACCCTCCACTTGAGGAACACACAGAGAACCCAGAGCAACATGCCAACTAGCCTGGAGGGACTGGCACACTTAGCAGGTAACACACCACAATAAACATACATCGTGCAATAATACAATTTGTGTTTAAAAAAAAAAAAACACCTGCATGCCATCATGTTCTTCTCTACTATCTCTGTCTCCTAGATGTGGACTTGTCATGTAATGACCTGACGCGGGTGCCAGAGTGTCTGTACACGCTGGGCAGTCTGAAGAGACTCAACCTGAGTAGCAACCAGATCTCTGAGCTGTCTCTGTGCATCGACCAGTGGACTCAGCTAGAGACACTCAACCTCAGCCGCAATCAGCTCACCTCTCTGCCTGTAAGGAACAATCCTGCTTGTTCACAATTATTAACAACTTAACCCCTAGCATCGCTATTCTGGGCATAACAGGCAGACATTCATCGAGCTTTCACCTACAAGCTCACAATGCGTCGCAACACATGAGAGATTTGGTGTAGAGGGGAAAAAAAGGAGGGGACCAAAAATTGACGCCTGGGGTACCCCGGTATATAGGGTTTAAGTATATAATTAAGATTTGAGATCTAGATGCAGATTGCCTTCATTTAATTCTATTGGCCTACTGAGATCGCCAATACGAGATCCGACTGTTGTGCATGGAGTGAATCAATGAGTGTGTGACCATCCCTGAAAAAAGGTAGGACAGGCACATCCCCACAGCTCTTTAAACACGGTGCTGGACTCAAAAATAATCAAGTGAAGAAAAAGGGAATGTCCGCAGACTCGATAAACTGCTCTCCCATCTTTTTTATTTATTTAACCAAAAATAATTAACAACGTTTCGCCCGTGATGAAGCCCTACACGGGCGAAAAGTGAAAATGTATCTGCAATTGTCAACACACTATGTGATCGTCACAAGCTTTGTCATTGTACACTGTGTAGTAGGGGTGTGCCGATATATCGTCCCGCGATATGATATGTATCGTTTTGGGAAAAAAATTGATTGTTTTGAAAAAAGTATTTGTTTGCATTTGCTTTTTTTCCCCCCCATATATTATCATAAGCTTTTTTTGAAAATGAAATTAGTGCACACCCCTACTGTGTAGTCTATGTGAAAATGAATGTTTTCAGTGTTGGTGGTAAAGTAAATATATAAAATAAAGGTCTATGATCATATAATATAAATGTTTAAATACATTTGTAGCACTGCCTTATGGTGTCCATCTGACCGCTCCTTTCTAGAAGGCATTTCTCAGTAGAAATGTAATGGTAAGCGAAAACATTTCTCAGCAGATAGAGTATGCTAGGGGAAGCGATAGATGGGGCCTTTATTGATGCCGTGAGACACTAAATTGTGAAGCATTGCACTTCAAAGATGAAAAACATTGTGTGTGTTTCTGCATTCAGTCAGCGATCTGTAAGCTGACCAAGATGAAGAAGCTGTATGTGAACTCCAATAAGCTGGACTTTGATGGGGTTCCATCTGGAGTGGGGAAGCTGTCCAGTCTCGTTGAGTTCATGGCTGCTAACAATAACCTTGAGCTGATCCCAGAGGGGCTCTGCCGGTAGGAAACACGCATACCGTACATACTGTACATACACACACAAACATACAAATGTGCATATAAAGATTAGGGATGTGTTGATTTATTGGCTGAATCCGCTTGTTTTCATTGGATTGGAGTTTTCTGCATTGTCTAATCAGAAAAGCCAATCTTAAGACATGAAACAATGAATCAAAAGGGTTGGAGTCTGTTTTAATGCAAGGAATAATATTTAATGAAGTTATGATGAAAATGTAAGCTCCTACTCTAGTGTTGTGTTATTATTGTGTTATTGTCTAGGTGTGGTAAGCTGAAGAAGCTGGTACTGAATAAGAACCGCCTGGTAACATTACCTGAAGCCATTCACTTCCTCACTGACTTGGAGGTACAGTAAACAACACGCTGACAAAGTATAGTAATAAAATGCTGCAGAGTAACGATAACGCTAATTTAAAGCAGTGGATCTCGACTAGATCCGCATTGGAGCAACATAAATAACAATGTTATGTTAATTGTGTTTTATTGTGTCTAAAGAAATTCATGGCCACTCTTGCATCCTGAGACACTGTTTGAGAAACACTGGTATTAATATTCCTCTGGGTAGATGCTGGATGTGAGGGAGAACCCCAACCTGGTGATGCCTCCAAAGCCGGTGGACAGAACTGCTGAGTGGTACAACATCGACTTCTCCCTGCAGAACCAACTGAGGCTGGCTGGGGCCTCCGCTGCTACTGTAGCTGCTGCCGGAGGAGGTGTGTGTGTGTGTGTGTGTGTGTGTGTGTGTGTGTGTGTGTGTGAGAGAGCACGTTTGCTCATGCATTTTGTTTGAAGGGCAAGATAATTCACTTTTGTCTATTCACTGGCCATTTTTTAAAGACCTTTGCACCTATACAAGTCAATTCTAACTTTAGATGTATACTGTATATCAACAAATGAGTTAAATGAGTGTGTACGTGTCCAGGAGCCAGCCCCCGTGACCCCATGGCGAGGAAGATGAGGCTCAGGAGGAGGAAGGACTCTTCTCAGGATGATGACCAGGCCAAGCAGGTCCTGAAGGGCATGACCGATGTAGCGCAGGAAAAGAAGAACATGGAGGTAAGGAGAGAAGCAGTATGTATGGTTTGTTTATGCGTTTAAGCGT
This sequence comes from Gymnoscopelus braueri, assembly GCF_963280865.1. Lineage (NCBI taxonomy): Eukaryota > Metazoa > Chordata > Actinopteri > Myctophiformes > Myctophidae > Gymnoscopelus > Gymnoscopelus braueri. The sequence continues at coordinate 28,576,269 of NC_137615.1, forward strand.
GTTAACCACTTACGCCCCATATACTTTGTCATACGAAGATTAGCAAAGATAGCCGATCTACAGGCTCATGGACCACAATGGAAACGAGCCCCCCAGGGCATTTTGTGTTATCCTTTTAGCATAGCTTTTTTGACTGACTGTTAACAAACAAACATGTATTCAATCAATCAATCAATCCTCGCAGCATGTCGCATTGTGACGCGTTGTGAGCTTATAGATCTGGTATTTTTGCTATTCTTCACCTAAAATACATGACCTGCCCAAAAATAGGGACACAAGGGTTAATGCGGTTAACAAACAGATTTTTTTCAGTTTTTCATGAGAACCAGACCCATACAGTATCTAGATTTAACACAGGGATGGCAAACAAGGGTTTACGAACAGTGCCTCGGATAATGAATGAATAATGAATGTCATGAATCTGTTGACCTTTAGAAATGTCACTTAGACAACTAGTGGTATTGTATCCAGTATACAGGAGGAGGAGGGGGGGGGGGTGTTCAGACGTGGATGGGAAGAACATGGATGTTTTATTTCAGTAAACTGACGTCTGTGTTAAATGTTCCAGGAGAACGGTGACCTGACTTACGCCAGTCTGAAAGTGCGGCGATGGGACCAGAGTCTGGAGAAACCTGCGCTGGACTATTCTGAATTCTACTTGGAGGACATTGGGCAGGTGTGTGTGTGTGGATACAACTGGTCGTTAGCTGTGTGTGTGTGTGTGTGTGTGTGTGTGTGTGTGTGTGTGAGAGAGTGAACGCATGCTTGACCTTACTTCAAGTTCAATTTGATTTAAAGGGCAAAATCACAATTGTCTCAATTCTAAAAATCATTAGGCACAGCTTACATTAAGTCCACCTTGCTTATAAGCAGTAACCTTATTGAACTCATCTGGCTGAATAAGTTCTAAATCAAACATGCAGAACATCTGTAGTAAGTGTTGATGTCTCAGTTTGGTTTATATACAAACTAGATCCAAACATCTGTGTCCATGTCTTCCCTGCAGGTTCCTGGCGTGAGCATATGGCAGATAGAGAACTTTATCCCCATGCAGGTGGAAGAAGCCTTCCATGGAAAGTTCTACGAGGCCGACTGCTATATCGTCCTCAAGGTAACATCACTTAACTTTCTTTTTTACTGTAATATTTCTTGATTTCTGGACACTTACTGTACACTGCAGGGGAAGAAATCGAATAATATAATCTGGTGACTTGACCCTCTCGTCAGTTATTATACATTTGTCAGTTATTAGATACATATTTCCAGTTTGATGGCAGATATTTTTGTTTAATTTAACCACCTATACTCTATATACTTTGTTGACGGTGTCCCCTCCTTTTTCCCTCTACAACCAAAAAAAGCAAATCTACCTCTAATCTCTAATTGTGAGCTATGTTTGACAAATGTTTGCCTATTGTAACATGCCCAGGAACGGATACTAGGGTTCATTTGGTTAAAATCTCCTCAAAGTGGTTCTCCGCCCAATCTTACCTTCATCACTCCCCCTGTATCCTTCCATCTCTCCTTCCATCTCCCTCTGTATCCTTGTCCTTCTTTCCATGCAGACCTTCCTGGATGACAACGGAGCGTTAAACTGGCATATCTTCTACTGGATTGGACAGGAAGCCACGCTTGACAAGAAGGCTGGCGCTGCAATCCACGCCGTCAACCTCAGGAACTTCCTGGGAGCACAGTGCAGGACCATACGGGAGGAGATGGGCGACGAGAGCGAGGAATTCAGCGCTGTACGTTGAAATACATATGTATACACACACACACACACACACAGATGTTATAGATCCATCCACAAGCATGTTTCTGGTTCTTGTAACGGTTTCTGTCTGTCGAGTGCTGTAATGTTCAAACGCAAACTTATTGTGGTTGGTTTTGTTAGAAGTCAGTCTGCTAAATGCTATCACTGTTAGAGCAAACGTACATATACATAAACAGATCTGCATGCCACAATGGCACAGTACACACACACACACACACACAAACACAAATAACATATCTAGCAACTTGTACCTGGTCAAATCTGATCTTCTCATATGGAATGCCCCTAGTTATTAAAAGTGTTCGTAGCTCCATTAACAGGAACTGTGATATTGTAGGTCTTTGACAATGAGATCTCCTACATTGAGGGAGGAACAGCCAGTGGCTTCTACACTGTGGAGGACACGTCCTACACTGTCAAGTGAGTATTTAGTGAAGCAGTAAACTGCAAAATGCATCATGAGAATTGTAGGACACAGAGAATGCCCAAATTAGAAAGACTGGGAATTCCCTATCAGTTTATGTTGTATTGTATCTGTATAGTATGTTAATCATCAGCAATGTGAAATGAAATGGATCAACAGCGCGTTTCTCTAACCTATTACCTAAACACAACCATTTTAACCGTATACTTATTCCTTACATGGGGCCCTTACATGGGGCGGCCATAGCTGAGTGGTTAGTGAGCCCGCCAAGGGAGCCAGAGGCCCTGGTTGCCCCAGGTACGATTCCAGGCCAGGCCAGCAAATGTGTCGATGAAATGAAATTTGTCCCTGAGCAAGACTCTTAACCCCTAATTGCTCACAGGCCCTCATTGGAAACAAGACCGCAAGGACTTGCATGAACGGACCTGTTAAAGGAATTATCCTATTATCCTATATTAGAGATGGTTTAAGTGAAAGTGAATGTAATACAAATGTAATCATTCATTTCTAGCTTTATACCTAAACTTTATCTAATCAAATACCTAAACATAACCATGTATGTATACAAGATACATAAATGCAGATCCGTTTTAAACCCTGATTTTAAGTCTTATGATTACATAGTGTTCTTACCAGATCATGGCTGCTTTTTCCAGGTTGTACAGAGTTTATGGCAAGAAGAACATCAGATTAGAGTCTGTTCCTCTGAAGGCCTCCTCCCTGGACCCACGGTAACGCATACACACATTCTGAAACACCCCACACACACATACACACAGACTCCTCTGATAGCGAATGTTGTGGTGCTGACATCCTGTCTTTCTGTCCCTCCGTAGTTTTGTTTTCCTGTTGGACAACGGGCTGGAAATCTTTATCTGGAGAGGAGCCAACGCTACACTCAGTGGTACCACCAAAGCCAGGTTAGCACACACACACACACACACACACACACACACACACACACACACACACACACACACACACACACACACACACACACAAAGTCTGGTGAGATTAAGTAGTTACAATTAGTTTGGGCATAGAGTTTGGGCAGTGACTACAAGGGATAGGATTTCAGTGATTTATGTGTACTGTTGTCATCCCGAAGGTTATTTGCAGAGAAGATCAATAAGAACGAGCGCAAGGGAAAGGCAGAGATCACCACTCTGGTTCAGAATCAGGAACCTCCAACTTACTGGGAGGTCCTGGGAGGACAACCTGAGGAGATCAAGAAACACGTACCAGATGATTTCTCTCCCATCAGACCCAAACTATATAAGGTAAACCGTTAAAAACAACAAAGACAGTCGATAACACTAGACCTGACATGTTCTACTGGTACGCTATTCTATGGTCAATTAGAGCCAAAGTGCAGCAAGCATGGTGTAAAAACTAGGACTTGTAACTGTTACGATGACTATCGCTGAACGTCTTGGTTGTGCATTTACTTCATGTTTATTTACACGTCCATTGTGACATAATTTGTGTGTGTGTGTGTGTGTGTGTAGGTTGGTCTGGGTCTGGGCTACCTGGAGCTGCCTCAGATCAACTACAAGCTGTCGGTTGAACACAAAGACGCTAAGGTCAAACTGGACATGAAGCCAGAGCTCAGACTGGTAGGTACTTCTGCACAGACATTTGAGTTATCGATTAACTAATCAACAGAATTAATTCAATTACAGTAATTGAATTGTAGGTTTAGTAATGTATCATGTAAAAAGGTCTCATATGTGCTATTTACAACTTCACCAAAATATGAATGCTTGTGTTAGATTAATCGAACAATTGAAAAAGATTTGATTTTCGGCAGATAAAGTTAGTTGCAGCTCTAAATGTAGACTTTAAGTTGGAATCAATTTCTTAAAATGTATTTCCATTTCCCTACCTCCCTTGTCCCTCTCTCCCTCTCCTGTTATTTCCACCCTTATTCTCTCTTTATCCGTTTCTCCCCAACTCTCTCACTCTTTTCCTCCTCTCTCGCCATACCTTCCTTCCCTCCCCCGTCCCATCTCTCCCTCCATGCAGCTGCAGTCTCTTCTGGACACTAAGGGTGTTTACATCCTGGACTGCTGGTCAGACGTGTTCATCTGGATCGGCAGGAAGTCTCCCCGCCTGGTGCGAGCCGCTGCTCTCAAGCTGGGCCAGGAGATCTGCTCCATGCTGCACCGACCCAAACATGCCTGTGTTACACGCAACCTGGAGGGCACGGAGAACCAGGTAACACACACACACACACACACACACACACACACACACACACACACACACACACACAACATACAGGAAGCTAAATCTATGCAGTAAAGTGTACAATACAAATTAATGTTACAGATTTTACTGTGTGCACATCTGCAGAGAATTAACTAAGTGTTCCTCATAAGTGCATCAAATAGTACCTATACTTCTGTAGTTAATAATAAAACAGCAATTCAGAACTTATCCTTCTATCTTGCACACAGGACATGATCATTACCATGTGCAGACACTCAGGAACAATATTTTTCCCTTTTCCCAAATTCAAGCTGTTTATTAGCGTTTTTTGGGCTACAATGACCAATTACCAGCTAAGCTTTCTTCATTCACCTGAATGGTGCTAATAGTTGCTACTACGACTTTGATTAGAGATTTTTCAGAGATTTTTCAGCAATACAAATGCAATGCATTCCATGTACATGACAGTGGCAGCTCTCCCAAAGTTTAACTAAGCATATACTGTGTATAATATAACCCAAAGTCTCCAAATAATTTGAGTGCGCACGTGCCTCGGTATGGACTAGTTTTAATAAATGTTAACAAATCGGTATGGTTGTATGTTAACCCATTAAGATCGGGAAAGCCTATACGTATATATGTATATAGCAAGGATATAGAAGGATTTCTGTTTTGTTATTTTGAACTGGCATCAGTTTGAAATGGGTTAATACAATGTTATATAATTATAAGTAGCACATCTGCAGTGGTTAGAGGTGGTCTCCCTGCTCTTCCCTACCAGTACGACGTCTAGTCATTAAGTAGCTCTGCCTTAAGCTCATGAGCCCAATATCTCCCCTGGCCAAGCAGGGGAGATGTTGGGCTTACACCTCATCAGCGGTAGATGTTTGGTTTCCTGTGTGGGGGACCGGGTTCGGTTCCCATGTGTTGTGTTATTGCAGTTGCAATCAACTCAATCTGTTGTGAGATGAAAATCTTAGATTCAAGATTTTCTTGTTTACATGAATGAGTGATTTTTTTTTTGGTTTTGGTTCCTCAACACAGCCTTGTAGCAGCATAAGTAAAATTACAATGAAATAATAATAAAGAATAGCAATAATGATAAACAATGTGGCAACTATATTTGGAAGAGAATAAATACAGTATACACATTGGTCACAGTAAACGTGAGGTGTTTTGTGCTTGCACACTGTGCTTGTGCAGTATGTGTGTAATAATATTGCAAACATAGGCTTAGTTGGGGGAGTTTTTTATGAATTGTAGCTTTAAATGACTAATTGTCTCCTCTCTTCTGCCCAAGGTGTTCAAGTCTAAGTTTAAGAACTGGGATGATGTGTTGAAGGTGGACTACACCAGAGCAGCTGAAAATGTACAACAGAAAGGAGGAGATAATCTACAGGGCAAGGTAAGCATATATACGTGCAAAAGCATGGAAGAAAAAAACAAAAATTAGGAATTTGTGTTGTGACTTGTCGACTCGACTGACCAATAACACTCTAATTTCGTGGTCAACTTGATGTTCTCTCTCTCTCCTCTCTCTCTTTCTCTACCCCCCCCCCCATCCCAGGTGAAGAAGGATGCAGAGAAAAAAGACCAGATGAAGGCTGACCTCACTGCCCTCTTCCTCCCTAGACAACCAACCATGCCCCTCACTGAGGTAAAACAAAGAAACACATCTTCCTTTCCTTTTTCTCTGTATGTAAACCACACAGCTCCTTAACCTCTCCATGAACACACACTTATAATCTCACCACAACAAGTTGCTTCTCTAAAATAGCCAGCTGGCATTTCACTAATGAACAGGGTTCCCACGGTCCCCTGGAAATATTTTAAAGTTAGAAAAACCAGTTTTCTGTTTTTGGCTATTGATTTTGTTCATAAAATATCCAATAACATCACGTGAAATATGTAACATGTTAAAATGCAGTGCTGTGCTGCACGAGCTGTGTGAGTGCGGCCTAACAAAAATAATAGATCTGTTGCACCGTGATACGTTGTTAGCTTGTTGATAAGTTATTTTTGTCACGTGACACCTTCGCTCGAGTCAGTCTTTAGTCGGTGTAAGAGCCTCATCATTGCACCATATGATTGATGTAGGTCTGGAATTGGGGCAAAATACTTTTAAAAAGTTATGGAAAAGTTTTGAAAATTAATTGTTAGCACATTGAGTGCCAGGTACTATGCATGCGCTTCATCCGTGGGGTGCCAGCGTTTTTTTTACTGTGTTTTGACGATCTGTGGAGATCCACAGAAGCCACGACGTGCACGTAAACAAAAAGTTTCCGTGGGTGGGAGAGGGTCTCGTCTATCCACTGGAACAAAGACATTTTTTACCGCGATCGGCCATTCTGTTGCCATCGCCCGTTGAAAATGGCTTGTTTTCACACAAAAAAAAAAATCCGAGCTAGAAGTGTTTTTCTACAAATCCTAATATAGGAATGGAGGGAAGTCAAGTTTTTTGGGATGATGTCACATCTGTCCATTCCTTCTATCAGCGTCTAGGGATCATTCCTAAGTTGCGTTAGAGCGCCCTCTTGTGGAACCTTAAAAAAAATCTATAATTTTGGAATGAATTTTGGCACTCAATGTGTTAAAAAAGTGTGGGGAAAGTGTGGGAGCCCTGAATGAATACATTCTGTCAGAGCTAGCTTCCCTTTGAACTGTGTGACAGAGTAAAGTTACATAACAGAACGTTGACCTGCACTGACTGTCATCCAGGCAGAGCAGATGATGGAGGAGTGGAACGAGGATCTGGACGGCATGGAGGGATTCGTGCTGGAAGGGAAGAAGTTTGCCCGTCTGCCAGAGGAGGAATTCGGACACTTCCACACCCAGGACTGCTACGTCTTCCTGTGCAGGTGTGTGGATGATGTACATAATGCATTTGTGTGCTGTGTGTTTTACTAAGGTAAAACCTCACATTGAGTCGCATTGCGATACGTTGTGAGCTTATAGATCTGCTTTTTTGTCGTACAGCAGTGTAGGCTAAAGTGGTTAATAAGGGTTGCAAAAGTGTTTTATTCTTTTACACCAGATAAAAGAGTATTTGTGTAAATGTTATTTCATAAGAATGAATCATGTAAACCACAATGTCTGTCCTGTTTCGCTGCAAAAGAAAACCGTCGCGTTCTTCTGACCTCCAACCATGTTTCCATAGATATTGGGTGGCAGTAGAGTACGAGGACGATGACAAGGACAAGGAGGGGAAAGTGGGAGGAGGAGGACGAGTCCGTGGAGGAGGAGGTGGTGAAGGAGGCGAGGAAGACGACGACAAGCAGCCAGAGGAAGACTTCCAGTGTGTGGTGTATTTCTGGCAGGGCAGGCAGGCCTCCAACATGGGCTGGCTCACCTTCACCTTCTCCCTGCAGAAGAAGTTTGAGAGCCTCTTCCCCGGCAAACTGGAGGTACAGTATGCCTTTTGCATTTTCAGCCGTGGGGAAAAACTATGATGGACACACAGCATAAGTGGTAAACTCACAGCAAACTCACATAGTTTGGTTAGATTTTTTTGGGGGACAGATTTTAACCACATAAGCCCTGCCCCCAAACCCCCCTCCCCTTAGCTCTTACTGTAACCCAAACATAACCCTAATTCTGACCCTAAATCTCAACCCTGAGTTCTGTCAAAATGTCTTCACTTCTACTCTTGCTGCTGTTCTCTTGTGTCCGGTCTCCCTTGAAAAACCCTTGCATTGTATAAGTGAGAAATAGGTTCTGTAAATCACATTTAGTTGCATCCTGTGTATGAAAAGCACTATATGAACAAAGGTTTATTATGTTTTATAAAAACCTGTTTGTGTTTGTCTAGGTGGTGCGTATGACCCAGCAGCAGGAGAACCTCAAGTTCCTCTCGCATTTCAAGAGAAAGTTCATCGTTCATAAAGGAAAGAGGAAACTGAAAACAGACTCCGCCCAGCCCTCTCTCTACCACATTCGCACCAATGGCAGTGCCCTCTGTACCAGGTATACCCCCCCCCCCTCCACACACCCCCTACACATACACACACATTTAGATCTGAGGCCAATTTTAAAAACGCCTTCTAAATCCTGAAGTTTTCTGAAAATGTTTTATTCAAAAATTACAAAAAAATCATGTCGCTATATACTGTACATAGCAACAAGAACGCCAAAAGGGGTTCCCGGCTTGAAAGGTATAGTTACGTAATGGGGTTCCAGGTCTAAATGGGTTACGCCGTGTGTCCAGTGTCACCAAAGGTTATTTTTTCCCAGCTGAAAACGCAAGGCGCTCTCCTACTATTTCAACCCCGGGAGCCCAGATAAAAACACCAGACATGAACGTGCAGCGCAGAGTAGACGCTCAGTGCCTCGTCACCCCGCTGAGGTTTCCTGCATAGCATAAAAACACGGCGCTCCCATTGAAAACAATGCAAAACCTAGCTTTGCTCATGAAAATATGCCTCGTAGGACACAGCCCCTAAGAGCAGTAGACTCACAGTGGTCCCAGACAGAATGCTAAAGAAAGACTTGGTTCTCTCTCCTCATGTTTAACACGTTCTTTCTCAGGACTATCCAGTTTAACTTGTTCTTTCTCTGTCTCAGGACTATCCAGATTGGAACAGACTCCAGTCATCTCAATTCAGAGTTCTGCTATATTCTCAAGGTGAGTGTCTTTGAATCATGGATGCCGAAAGTGAAACGGCTTGAGATTGTTATTTTTTTCACGAGGACGTTGCCGAAAGTGAAACGGCTTGTGATTTATACATGTTTTCACAAGGGCGTTATCTTTCGAACACTGTGTACAGTACTTAGTTTTCATAAACAGCCACCTCACCTTGTCCAGTGTCCCCTCACTAATTTACATTCAGCACAGTGAGCAGTATATTGATATGCAATCCATGCAAGCCCATAAAAGAAGGTAGACTGACCGTGTGTGTGTGTGTGTCAGGTTCCCTTTGAGAGCACAGACAACCAGGGCATCGTTTACACCTGGGTGGGACGAGCTGCTGACCCCGATGAAGCCAAGCTGGCTGAGGACATCATGAACAACATGTTTGATGACACATACAGCAAACAGGTAAGTGTGTGTGTGTGAGAGAGAGAGAGAGTGCGCACAGGCATGCATGTTCTTTTGATCATTAGTACCTAAATCAGTGGTTCTCAAACTTTTTAATTTCAAGGACCCCCATAACTCAGTTACAAGCCTGTAAGGGTCCATTTGGAACCCCCTTACGGATCCCTGAGGGTCCCTGGACCCCACTTTGAGAACCTCTGACCTAAAATATGAATGCAAAACCTGTCTCTAGTCTTTTCTTTGCTACCTGGTCAAACCAAACAAAAAATGTATACAGAATGTATATAAAGAGGTTCATCAGTAACTTCTTACCCGTCTCCTAGGTAATTAACGAGGGGGAGGAGCCAGAGAACTTCTTCTGGGTGGGGATTGGTTCCCAGAAGCCGTACGACGAGGATGCGGACTACATGAAATACGCTCGTCTCTTTAGGTGAGATGCATGTGGCACTGAGGGAGACGTTGTGCCTTTCCTATCTGTTCGAAGGCACGATTTATACTTCATCGTATGGCGGTGACATGTGGTAGAAATAGCAGATCTACAAGTTCACAACGCGTCACATAATGACATGCATTGTGAGCTTGAAGATCTGCTATTTCTACATTTTACCTGTCAAACAAACACTGTATAAACCTTTCCCTCCCTCTGTGCTGTGTGCCAGGTGTTCCAATGAGAAGGGATATTTCTCTGTGTCAGAGAAGTGTTCAGACTTCTGCCAAGATGACCTGGCTGATGACGACATCATGCTGCTGGACAACGGCAAGGAGGTCAGTACAAATGATTTATTACTGTGTTTCTCAGCCTGTGGCCCATGAGGATATTGCAAGTGGGACACCAAATAATTGGTAAAACACAATGATTTTAATGATTAGAGAAAAAAATATATATATATATAAAAATAAATGTTCTTCTTTAAAACCTTGAAAATGTAGTTTTCAGCGTGATCCCGATAAATAGGAACTTAAAGTATATTAGATTAGTTCCATTGATCCAGGCCAGAACAATCGATTGGTCGATCATGACATGCTCTGAAAATGCATGCGGCCCACCCATCTGACCACTTAACACGGCAGCTGACCGTGAAGTGGTCAGATCAGGTGGGTGGGCCACGATCGCTTTGGAGATTTTCATTGCCCTGATCCTCAAAAGGTTGAGAACCACTGTTTTTTTTCTGAAGAGAATTTCAGAAATAAATAATAATCTTAAAAATAATGACTATTTCAATTAAATGTATGGTCCAAAGGTTGTGTAGTAGTACAGGATAATTAAATGTATGGTCCAAAGGTTGTGTAGTAGTATATTCAGTCTAATGTCTCTCTGCCTCATTCTCTCACAGGTCTACATGTGGGTTGGAACTCAGACCAGCCAGGTGGAAATCAAACTCAGTCTCAAAGCCTGCCAGGTAAGTGTGTGTGTGTGTGTGTGTGTGTTTTTATGTGTTTATGCGTGTGGTTCTGTTGTCTACATTTGTGTATAATATCCCTCTACTGTGCTGTATGTCTGTAAATGGTGTCACTGTGGTTACTTGTCTCCTCTCCTAGGTGTACATCCAGCACATGCGCTCTAAAGACTCTGAACACCCCAGGAAGCTGCGACTTGTCAGGAAGGGAAACGAACCTCACTGCTTCACACGCTGCTTCCACGCCTGGGGAGCCTTCAAAACCCCTCTCAAATAGACACACACACACACACACACACACACACACACACACACACACACACACACACACACACACACACACACACACACACACACACACACACACACACACACACACACACACAGACAGACACACACCACACACAAATACATGCGCCCTTCCATAACATGTACACACTGTTGACACATTCATACAGTGAAAGCGGGCATGCATGTACCCACATACACATACATACAGATGAAAACACAAACCAACACATTTGCTGCCATGTAGTTCTTTTTTTTCTTTCTTACAGCAAAAGCTGCCTATGCCTTTCCCAGCTTTATCTGATGTCCACCTCTGTTCCCTGTCTCTTTCTCTCTGTTAGACTGAGACATTGATTTAAAGACTCAGCTGTGTCCTACATTGGAAGGCATTGGCTCTTAAGCTAAAAACAGCAAATGAGCAGAACACTTCAACATTTCTATGTGTAAGGTAATTGTCTAGAAAAATGAGAATGGAAGTTGGGAAATGTTTTTAATACAGTGTCCAGGAACTCGACTTAATTTTTTTTTTAAGGCATCTTGGCTTTTGTGTAATGCGCAATCTTGGTGATACTTTGGTTCAGTGTCTACTTTTGCAGGACAGCAATCTAAGGTCACATTTTGGGGAATTATGCTTTTTTTTTTGTCTCTTTGACATCTTTACCTGCTTCTGCCTCTGTAAGATAAGGGATCTCATCATAGCTGTGGCTTTGGGCAAGATGGTGACTTTAAAATAATGTTCTGTGCGCTGAGCATTTTATCAGCAGCAGAAGGCATGATTATCATCATTATCGAATGAAAAGCAGAGATTTATGTTGGAGAACTCTAAGGTGTACAGATGTTTTGTAAAGAGTGCTCCGCCGCTGTTCCCCAGCTAACATATCGTTCCGTCACGTGACTCGCATGAGGACAATGTCATATCGCACAGGTGAAGACGTCTCCATGGGGCAGCACCACCATGCTCGCCATTATGGCCGTTTTTGCTACTCTTTGACTTTGCGGTGCCATTACGTGCACATCACCTGAAGGTGGCCCTAAAACAGGTTAAAATTTGTATCATTAATTTGTCTACATCATAACTGAGAGACAGAACAGGCAGTGGCATCATTATTTTTCCTTTTTGAGGAATGTCTGTTTATATATTTTTATGTCCGTTTTTTACGTCATGAGATCGTGTTTTATGCGTGTTTACCCTGGACGCCTTCAGTCAAATAACTTGTCTCTATGGTCAGTCTTCTCATCTCCATAGTTGGACACCTTTATGACCAAACTCTGCTATTTTCATGTCTGGCCAGGTGGAAAAGAGAAAATACCCAGAAAATCACATACAATACGTGTAGGTCAGTAATTATTCGCTGTAGTCTGTTTTTCTTGTTTTACCTGGTTACTTCATGCTTAAACTAGTCTCTGATTGGCAAGCTAGAATCAAAACCAGCAGTGCTTTGTCACATAGCACTAGACTTGAGAACCACTACTGAATGGTTGAAAACATGATTTCTCTTTTCTTCTGCAAGTACAACATTAGAGCTACTGAATGGTTGAAAACATGATTTCTCTTTTCTTCTGCAAGTACAACATTAGAGCTATCAACTAGCTTGAAGTTATTTCTTTTAAGCTAAGATGCTTTTGGCCCTGACTAAGACAAATGGAAGTAATGTGGTCGAGTCCATCAACCAATCCTGTCTGTTTACTTTTTAAGTGGTCCTCATTCAGAGAGCAGAAAGGAAGACATGACATTTTGCAGAGTTTTGGTACAGAGCCTAGTGTTACCTTAACTTTTAGGGACAGAGCTGTTTTAAACGTGCAATCAGTAGAGCTCGGTATAAACCGAAACTGTTAGCGACAGTGCTTTCTCTTGTCAAAGTCACAGGCTGCAGTCACATTATCAAGATTCTTCCTTCTTATTTTTCCACAGCCTTGATAGTAAAATTGTTTACCAGAGAGGTTTAGGAAGGGATATTTTTGGCAATCTGGACACAATCTAAATGGGAGACTGTATGTATCATGTTAGAAACATGTCTTGATAAATGTAAAGTCAACCCTGGTTCGTCTGATCTCAGATGGTCAATTACCAATGTTTAGTAACATTGGTAATTAAATAACAATGGTTTATGTGAAGTTAAACTGATTCCAGATCAGTGTTACCAGGGGCAGCTTTACTGTGGAGTATATACAACAGTCTGCAGGGATTGGTCCAATAAGCGCCAGTTGATGGAAGTAAATGATAGCTCAGTTATATATATTTACAAAACAGCTGCTTACCACAACCCTCTTTTCGTTATACTGTATTTTTGTTGGGTGAACTGTATGTTTGTCTGTCTGCTGACTGTCACACACAAATGTGTGTGGTCTTGCACACGCTCTTGATGCCACCTGCAGATGTTTTATTTATGTATTTTATATTAAAAATTAAAGTTTCACGTCACTATAATCTTTTACCGGACATTGTCATTTGTGTGGCGTTTTTTGATCAATTCAGACATATCATTTCTGTTCTTTGCCATTGAAGCTGCTCTGTAATTTGGTATTAGTCTTTACTTGATTTCTACATTTAAATCCATTTCAGTAGTTTTTTACACCTCTGGTAGCTCCATTGCACCTAGTGGTGGGCAAAGTACTCACATTTTAAGCCTGGATTTAACACCTATCCTGGCTGGATTTAACACCTATCCTGGCTTAATTTAGCCAGGATTAGCGATGAATCGGTTTCATGAAAGCTGGATTATCTTGCCAGATTATTTTAGCCAGAGCACCCTGGATAAGTTTATCCATGACTCGATTTCACGAAAGAAAATTTACGCAATCCTACCTTAGTTACCATGGAAATTTAGCTGTGAAGTTAGCCTGGTCACAGCCAAGCTTACTTAATCCAGTGCCTTGTTCTTCAAGTTTTTCCACAGTTAATTCAACACATGTGTTTGTATATGGACTCATTTTAATGACCCTGCATTCAAATAAAATGAAATAAATACAATAAGATATAACCAATTTAATTATATTACTGAAATAGAGTGTGACCATGAATCATAATTGTTTCACAATGACTCATGTGATATGTCATTGCCACTCTGTTAACACTATAGTTCATATTGTTGTTAGATGTTTGATAATATATTACAGATTTTTTTTTATATTATAAAAAATGTCTGACTGACATATATATATATATACACACACACATATACATATATATTGTAATGTTCGAGAAGTGCAGCGCCCCGAGCTGAAGTCGAACCCACGACCCATGGTACACCTGTCCGGCCAACAACCCCCTGTGCCATTAGACTGGAAGGGGGGTGACAAAGGGGAAGAAGGCACGAGAAGGAGGGAAGAAGAAAAAGAGAAGTGACAGGATCGGTTTACAGCATTTAGATGCAGCTATAAAGATATATATAATGTGTATATAAGTTCTTTCTTTGATTGTATTCATTTAATTGAATATCCTACAATGTATTAATCCAATGTGTAATATGTCTGACAGTCCTTATCAGTTAGTAAGTTTCCACTCCTCTGTACTCCTCTGTCCCCTCCCCTTTTCTAATAAAGTGCTTGGACGGAGGGGAGTGCGCCATTGTGATTTTGGACCTTGTGAAGTGAGTTACATGGTGGTCACAATCCTCGTCGAGTAAAAGAGATCTCGTGTGTCACGTGTCTTCTTTATCTGTGTGTGATCAACAGCAAGGGGGTTTAAGATAACGATCAAGAACCTATCATTTCACTGGTCCTTCGTGTCGGATTTCTACGTCGTTTTTGGAAGAGGAGAAGAGGACGCATCGCAAGTCTATCGATAGCCAGAGATCTGAGAGGGTCCTGCAAGCCCTGGGGTGTAAAGTCGCGCCAGGCCGGTGTTCACCAGTCCGAAATCTTCTCTTCGACGAACGACTGCCGAAATCTGAACGTGATCACACGCCTATAAGAAACATGTAAGTGGTCCTGGTGTGGACATATTGTTGTTATTACTTAGGTGTAATATTGACAAGTGTGGTCCTTGTGTGGACATATTGTTGTTATTACTTAGGTGTAATATTGACAAGTGTGGTCCTTGTGTGGACATATTGTTGTTATTACTTAGGTGTAATATTGACAAGTGTGTTGTAGTTGTGCATAGATAAGCAACTACAGTTATAGTTGTGTTGTAGTGGCGAAAGCCACTGCATTTTATTAGCTGCAAGAGTATACTGGTACAAGTTGAGTGTGTGTTTGTCACGGTGGTTGAAAGCCAGTGGGTCTGACAGCCCCCTCCGGGGAAATCTAGTCGTGTAAACTGCTTTGTCTATATTTATTCTATATATCTAGTATAACCCCCATAACAATCTCAGGGGTGTACGGTGTATGGTTTGGATGTGATAAGTGAGTGATAAGTGCGTGATTCCCTGGGGCACGTCTACACGTGGTGGACGTGGTGAATTTGGGTGTGATACAGTTTTTGGCCAGTATACAGCAGTGCCTAGATAAAGTTTGAAATACTGTACACTTAGTTAGGATAAGAACAAGATCTTTACAGTGAATAAAATAATTTCTACACATTGAACAGAACATTATAATAACCACACATATTTAAGTTCACCCACATAATAGTAATTGACTGCTAATATGGAGAAGGAAAAAGAAGATCCTGGGAAACAAGTGATTGTAGTCGATGTTACCAACGAAGGAAATAAGCCAAAGCAGGGCAAGAAGAAAGGCCAAACAAGGGCCCCCAGATCATGTTTTAGGTGTGGTCGTTTAGGCCATTTTGTGGCTGATTGTATATCAAGCACAACAGTACATGGATGGGATGATACGAGGAAAGAGAAAGGCCAACCAAGGGCCCCCAACTCATGTTGTATATGTGGTCGTAAGGGCCATCTTCTCTTCGGACTGGCTCTTTGCGAGTCATGCAATATGTCTGGCTGGGATGATTAGAGAAGAGAGAAAGAGAAGAAGCTAGGAGGCTGTGCGCATCAGAGCGACAGCTACAAAGAGAGAGATTGTAGTAAGAAGAAAACGTTTTGTTTTGTCTAAAAGATGTGTGAATGAGAGAGTGGAATGTGCATTTTTTGTGATCTGTATGAATGCCCCAAATAGATGCAGTAATCATTTAAACATTTCAAAATTCCATGTCGTGGTGCACAACGACATGTAAGGAGTGATGTTTAAATGAGAGTGAGAGAGAAGAGGAAGAGAGAGAGTGTGCATGTGTGTTCAGGTGTTAGTGTACATGAATTGTAAGTGAATGTGGTGTTTGGGTGTAATACATATGTACTATATGTAAAGTGTGAAGGGTAGCAAAAGTAGTGTGAACAAATGGGTTATGACGTGCGTGTGTGCTTGTATACGTGCATGTGTGTAGGTTCATGTACCGAAAAGAATGTGTGTGTGTGTGTTTGGAGCATGTGGAATGACGTCACTTACGTTGGAGAGTGTCAGGTACTGTGTGTGTGAGAGGAGTGAGTATATATATTTTATAACAGTGATGCATGAGTATGAAGTCTGAAATGTGCAGATTGTATGTGTGTCTGTCTGACTGTCTGTGTGTGCGCCTGTGAGCATGTGTGCGCGTGTGTGTGTGTTCACATGTGTGCGTGAGAGACAGAGAGACAGAGACTGAGTACTGGAGAGTGTGTGTGTGTACGCTCCAGTGAGCCTGCCTCTGTGTGTGTGTGCGTGCATGCGTGTGTGTGTGTGTGTGTGTGTGTGCGCGTGTGCGTGTGTGTGTCAGTGAAGTCAAGTATCAGCAAGAGTTTGTTAATAGTCCAGCCATTTTCTCAAGGGAAATAGCTAAATGTTAAGGCCACGTTGTCAGGTTTCGTCTCACGTTATCTCTTGTGTTGATTTAGTAGTAGAATCTCCCACATGTGAAAGTATGGGGGAAGAGTAGCAGGCCACTGTTTACATTCAGATAGAAGAGCAGCTTAGATACAAGCACCAAAACCCAAGAATAAGAGAGAGCTCCTTGCAGTATGCCCCATATAGTTTGAATTGCGTAAGCAGAAGACGTTTTTGTTAAGTTAAGACAGATGATGCACATTTTGGTCTCTGTGTTGGCCCTTCCTGATTATACTAAGTCCTTTATCCAAAGTGCTGAAGTTAAAGAAGTTTTTTTAAATGATTTATGTCTTGTTGAAAGAGTAAGGTGCTAAGTGAAGGCCTCTAGGTTTTACTCCAAATGTCTCTTAACCCATTAAGACCTGGAACCTGTGTAAATTTTTGATATGTACTCAACCTCATCTCACTAAAGTTCGTTGTGGTATTTTTGAACCCCAAGGCCGCTAAGGGCATCGATGTTAAATGTCTGACTCTACAATAATAGCCAAGATGCATTTTCTACTTTGTTTATTTTTTGCTGCACAGTAGACTAGCAGAGGCACTTTTACGCCTGGGAAACGCTTATGTAGATAAGATAAAAAGGAACCTAGTTTGTTTGCTGTGAAGCAATGCTTCACATTGAGAGTTTTTATTTGTTATGTCTGCCACCAGTGACACAGACCATTTCACACTTAGGATCTGAAGTTGAGTCATGACCATAGGTCATATCTCAAACAGGAGGGATGGTACACATATAATATATAATTAAGCAGCATTTTCACACTTATAATTTTCAAAATTATGCTAAACAGTTTTGTACATGTTTTTAGACAATGAAAAGGTAACGAAAGGCCATATGTAAGACTATTATTTCCACTTATTGAAAAGTGATGATACTGTAAAACTAGATTGAAGTACAGATGTGTCAAAACGGCCATAGCCATAATGCATCACATTAGTGGAGCTTTACATGAAAATAGTCCAAAGTGCAAATTATCTGTCTAGTCTTTTCTCTCTCCCTACAGGGACTGAAGCACTGGTGATCTGCATGCCGTGATAAAGATCATCAAGCGACAGGACCAGGACCAACTCTGCGCTGAGAGGGTCCGTTCCGAGTCCTGGTCACCAACACAATTGCTGTGAAACGTGTTATTTGGATCCACAAAAGGCCACTATAAATTGGTGCGAACATTATCAGACATTTAAGTAATAGGAGTGCTAAAGCCAGCAGCGGGTGGGGCCGAGCTGATAGCGCTACGGTCAGACCCAAACCTGGAGAAGACTCCCATTAGAATATCCCCTTCCCCATTCCTATTACACCTAGAATTGCACCCCTGGTATTTTTGTGAGTTTTTTAATTTCTATGAGTGTATTATATATTTGTATTATTAAAGTTACTCGTAAATCGAGGAGTGTGACGAAAATGTTTCTCACCGTCTAAATCTAAATGCTGGGTATATTTTTACGCTAATCAAATCGCTAAGACTAAAATGTGAATGTTTATGGTTGCACACATATAAATATATCTGTTTCACACAACTGGTCATGAGAAGTGACATGCCTCGAAATCCAATATCGCTGGTGAGCCTTGGGAGAAAATGACTTTGAACTAACAGCAGCTATTTGCCGTGTAAACCGTACCATCAGTTGAAATACGCCCTAAATAGCACTGTTAAGCCTGTATGTCACTCGGAAGCCTAACCTTTGTTATGTCCACGCTGGCTCTGTGAAGAAGGGTCAGATCAACGAACACACTTGTCAACAGACATTAATGCTGACTCCCCCGTGTTTGTTTAGATCAACTAAGAATTGGAGGTTGTAAGAAAAATACAATCTCACTGGTAATCCCGTGCCAATAAGGTTGGTTTGTCTCTCTTTCCCCATCTTGGAGTGGGAAAGCTTATGTTACGTGTAGAGACAATTAACTATAGACGTAGCCTGTTCCTCAATGCTACAATGACAATTTGAAGAGGCCCAAAACCGTGAGTTTGAGTCAGCGTCGTTAATGGCCGTCCAGAATAGATGGACTCTTGACCTTTTGACTGCTGCGAGTGGAGGGGTCTGCGTTTCTGATAAAAAGGACATGTGGTGTTTTTTTTATTTCAGATGACATTAATTCCAAGAATGTTAGTGACGCAAAGCAAGACCATTAGTGTATGGTCAATGAAAAGGTCGTGCAGACATGCGGCGTTGTCTTAGACTGATGACGATATTTGTCCCAAGTGCTCCACTCCACACGAGAGTGTGGATTCTCTTCGAGCCCTATTTGAGAGTGACATAGAAAGTAGTCCCAAGGCCACTGGAAGCGAAGAGGCAGATGGTTGAGTTGTTGGTTTGATTAATAAAAATCCTGGTATGATATCCATTTTGAAAGCAAGAAAAATGTGATTGATGTTTTTAGGAGTATTAATTAAATGAACAAAAGCAGGAAATGACAGGATCGGTTTACAGCATTTAGATGCAGCTATAAAGATATATATAATGTGTATATAAGTTCTTTCTTTGATTGTATTCATTTAATTGAATATCCTACAATGTATTAATCCAATGTGTAATATGTCTGACAGTCCTTATCAGTTAGTAAGTTTCCACTCCTCTGTACTCCTCTGTCCCCTCCCCTTTTCTAATAAAGTGCTTGGACGGAGGGGAGTGCGCCATTGTGATTTTGGACCTTGTGAAGTGAGTTACATGGTGGTCACAATCCTCGTCGAGTAAAAGAGATCTCGTGTGTCACGTGTCTTCTTTATCTGTGTGTGATCAACAGCAAGGGGGTTTAAGATAACGATCAAGAACCTATCAAGAAGAAAGAAGGGAAAAGGAGAGATTTTTTTTTGAAAAAGCAAGGGAATGGAAGCAATTCTAACTCAGCTTCATGTAAAATCCTGCTGCAATCAATTATGTATCCGAATATTTTCAAAAAGCACTGAAATGTTAAAACTAGCGTTTCTAAGAAGGGGAAGTATGGATCCCAAGGTCGCCAGTTCGATCCCCGCTTTGACCAAAAGTAACCTGACAGTGCTCATGCTGTGTTTTAGATCATTTTACACAATGACAAATGTGATGTGAAATGTAAATAAGTGTAGAGGGCTGTTCCTCCACACCAAGAACGATAACTGTAAATGGTTCTACGGCTATAGAGTCTATACCACAACTAATGGTAATGACAGTAGACAAGCACACTCAGCTTTGTACATTGACATAATTACATGAACGTGATGGGTCATTCCCACGTCCCCCCATGTCCATTGCTGCATTGACAATACATTAAAAATTGTGAATGGAGTTTCTAGGTGAACGTTTTTTTTTAGGTGCCAAAATCCTCCATCGACCTCCATTATACATTTCTGAACTTTTAAAGGAGTATATTTGTAAAACTATGAAACATTTCAAAGATTCATTTTCAGGCAAACATGTCCACAGTAAGATGAACATTTTAAAGGCCAACATACAAAAAAGCAAGTCAAGATCACTAGAAGACACCTGCGAGAGACCGTGAGAGATGGTGTAATGGGATGTGATCAGACTCTCAGCACAGAGGTTCCATGTTCAAATCCCAGTTGTCCCATTCTTCAATATTGTAGTACTTTGAAAATTTCAAGGCCAAAATACAAAAAAGCTAGTCAAAAGCACTAGAAGACACCTGCTGAGGGCCCAACAGTTCGCAGGTTCAAGTCCCATGCCATCAATGTACACGGAGGACCATCGGGGGGACTGCGTCCCTCCCCTGTTTCCTGATAGTTAAAGGTGGGGGGTTATGTCTGAAAGAACCCTTCCCAGCTAAAGTTTTACTAATTAATTAGTATTAGCTTTATCATCCAATTAAAGCAGACACAGGGTTATTGTAATTTAAAGGTGTCCCTGAACAAGTTAATAATACATTTACATTTTTATTAGGCCGTATAATATATAATATAATATAATATAATATAATATGATATATGATATGATATGATATGATATGATATGATATGATATGATATGATATAATACAATATAACATAATATAATATAATATAATATAATAAGTATAAAAAACACATTAGTTGTAAAAGACGTGTCTTTTCAATATCTCTTTACCCACTGGGCACACACACACAATACAACGCCCATACGCCGTGCATACGCCGTCCATACGACGTCCGAGTCAGACCTCAGTCAGCAGCTGTTTTGCAAAAAATACGTTGAAACGACGTCGACACACGTCTGACCTGGACGTCGTATGGACGGCGTATGCACGGCGTTTGGGCGTTTTGTATTGTGTTCCCAGTGGGTAGAGACGTCTGTTGAAAAGACACGTCTTTGTGCAACTTCAATTATGGATTTTTGATTGCATTTTAAGTTTTAGATGGCTTTTCCCAACCCTGTAGCCTAAGTGAACGGTGAACACCAGTGATATTGTAAGTTTATTAAGTGGAATTCATAATTCATAATTGTCAAGTATTGTTTCCCCCCTTCCTATAAATGTAAGCCAAGTTTTAGATTCATCACGCACAAACCTTACATTTCCCCACCAACATAGAAAGAATGCTATCAGTAATGTATCGACATATACACAATAAAAATATGCTATGAATAATTATGTTGTCAGTGAATCCCTGCATTGACTTTTTTCAGCCAGCAGGTGTCACGGCAACAACATGAGACCAAAATACTTGATAGTCACATGACTTTTTGCCTTTTGTAGTCAAATGCATTTATATAAAAATAATAATAATAATAATACCAGCTAATGTCCCTGCCTCTTGACCACGCTGGGGGTCCCCCCCCAGGACATTTTTAACAGAGTAGATGTAATTTCCAGATTTAGGGAGTTTGACACTTTTATCAGGCTTTACTTACATAGGATCCATTAAAAAGTTAAAAGTAGCAATAAAAGAGCCATATTTAATAATAAAATTTTGCTGGGGACCCCCTGGAACCCCCCCCCCCCCCCCAAGGACCCCTGGGGTCATTAAATCATTTCTACTTTGGTACTTGGTACTTTTCTTTGAAAAAAACCAAGACTCGTGCAACAAAAATCGGCAAGACACACCATCTCCGGTTTACTTCCCGTATCTGCATAGTCTCGCGTCTCGCGTCTGCGTGAAGTGGGCGGACGCCTTTTTAGGAGACCGGAAGCAGGCCCACTTCATGCAGATAGCTTCGCGAGACGCGAGACTATGCAGATACGGGAAGTAAAGCGGAGATGGTGTGTCTTGCCAAATTATGTTGCGCGAGTCTTGTTTTTTTTTCAAAGAAAAGTACCAAGTACCAAAGTAGAAATTTTCAACATTTAAGGTTGTTCCACCATCAATCTTCAACCTTAACCAAAAATCTACATTGATTTAACAACTTTTGCTATCACAAGGTATTCTTCATTTTACGTATGGTCCAGTATATATATTATTAATTCATATCAGTCACTGTATTCCAGTGGGGCAAGGCAGCCTATTGTAAGTCTTAAACAAAATATATAAAACATAACCCTAACCCATCCGGTCGAATGTAAACAAACCGCTAGTGCAGTCTGGATCTGTCATGACCATCATGGATGAACTTCAACCTGGTGTTTGCACTTTCTCAATTTTTGACCCGTTCATCTACATGAACGTTCGGATTTCAAATATAAAGCGTTTGACCCTGGCAAGGGTGGGGGTTGAAGATATTACTTTCTGCTTGACAAGGGCTTGTTCTACCCATAGCTCAGTCGGAAGAGCTCTTGACTTCAGACCACAAGGTCATGGGATCGAATCCCAGCATAGGAATTTCAGCATCTGAGCTATCTGGCTCCTACGGGTCTACTGTCTTTTTTCGCCATAATATAAAGGTAATATCAAATACATTGTAAAAAATGAGAGACATGACGCCTTATTAGCAAGACCGTCTTTTATTATATTATTCCTCATTTTGCTGGTTTCCCCTGAAACCCCTTTACTGTTACAGAGTAGAACTGCCTTAGAATCTCTGTTGATGATGTGGCCATAGCTGGATGGTTAGAGAGCCTGCCTGGCAAGCCATAAATCCCAAGTTCAATCCCAGTCCTCAGCAATGTGTCAAAGTGTCCCTGAACAAGACACTTAAAAGAATAGTTCACCCAAAAAATACTTATTTTCTATCAATTACAATTACACACTCCATGAAGCCTTGAATTCATGGAGATTTTTTTTGTTTTTGACACATTCCTGAGCACAGACTCAGACATATTGGTTGGATGCATGGCGCATATACTGTAATAGGCTATCGCATTGTAGATTAGTAGGCGATAATTCCAATATTCACTATACACTCATGTTTAAGCCTAGCTGAATTATATATTTATGGACTTGTATATAAATTGTATATATTTTTGGACGACTTGTGCATTTAATTTGTCGGCAATAATTTGCCACGCTTTCTCCCTGGATCCATTTATTGCGGCCGTGTTTCCTTTCTTGCTTACTATACATTTTACTTCCTCGTATGATTCTGGGGAGACATCAAATTTCTCTTTTGGGTCTTGAGTCAAGACCCAGGCTCCCGGGGAGACATCAAATTTCTCTTTTGGGTCTTGAGTCTTGGGACTCAAGACCCTCTAAAACCCACACCTCTCTCGCGCACACACATCATACTGTAATGATACTGACATGCTTTGCACACAAACACAATTAAAAACATATTTAGGAAACAGCATTATGTCCCACTCAATGTAACAAAAACTACTAGAGGTAATGCTAATCAAATCTATTTATTTGATTGATTTATGAGAACACTTTCAAAATATTTCATTGTAAAATTGATGCAAATGTCTTTTCAAATGACATGAACCCAACATGACAAAATTGTAATGTTGTACAAACCTGATACATGCCTTTAAAATAAGATTTGAACCCATTCAATCCAGGAAAGCATCCATGTTATTTTAGATTTTAGATAGGCCAGAAAACTATTAGGGTTTAGAGGGCATTTTTAGAATCAGCCTTTTTTGTCATCTTGCCAACACCCATTGTCACTTACCAATTAACTTTAAAATAGATAAATACATTTCTGGTAAATTTTCGATGCATGTCGGGGGCAGACATTTGAAATGTGAGTGTTTAGAGTTGTCAAAAACACTTTGACATAATTTAAGTGGAATGGTTGTGAAAAACATACCAGTGAAAGATTATCAAAAATAACTTGTTTAATTCAAAGGTTACACAGTAAAGACTTTAATGAGAACTTGAATACAAGATATTTCCGTCCAGGGACACAGGGTGATAAACTGATCATTGCAAGCATTTGACTTCACTCAAGGTCCATCTAGAAAAATATATATAGTGAGGACAAAATTTAAATGAAACTGAATTCTATCCCACACAGGACACATGAAAAAACACCCATACTATGCACATCATTTAGAGTAAATACTTTATTAACATTCACCATTCTCCATCAGCAAAATGCTAAATAATCCAATTAAAACTCTACACACACAAAAATTAAAGACTTTAACAGAAAACAAAGTCATCGTGGTTGTGGAATCATAAAGTAAGTCGTGCCAGCTGTAGCATGAAAGGGTTACTGTAAGTATTTGTGTGTCGACAAGACCCTTGCCTCATAAACGAAACACTAATAAACACATAAAAAGGCATCACCGTAATCACCAATCCTATCTTTTGAGCTACATTAGTTAGCAGTGAGGTCCCCCCTTTTTTTTCTTTACATGAGGTGATATAACAAAAGCATGGAATACTGAACGGTTGCTAGGCTACTGGAACAAAAAGGTTCTAGAAGATTCTAAACATTCTATTCCTTCATTGGCTTGGCATAATAAACCTGTCTCTTTACTTCAAGGCCGTAAACCTAGATATATATATTTTTTTACATAGTAAAAGTTAAAAAGGGTTAAAATACTGGTGATCCAAGCACTTGCTTCCACTAGCCAAACGTTGCCCAGACCACACTGCTTCACAGAAACCCATAGTACTTCTTTCTCCATCACCAGTCTATACTGTAGCATCTGCTTAGCTTTCACATCATCTAAAGCCATGGTTCTCAACTGGATTTCCTTAAGCATTCACCTTCCCTGTCAAGTCAAGACTCGATGTAACCGAAAACACTGCATTCCCTTTTCCAAGTTCTTAATACACAGGTCTGTGGGTCTCACAAAACACACTTCAGGGTCTTCACCTGCTAGTTGAATACTCTTAAACAAAGTGACCTTCCTTCCTTCCCGCACAATGTTTTAGACAATAAACTTCTCAATGAGATGTCTGGGGAATGTAAGAATAAGACAAGCAGCCCGTCTTTCTCACTTTATTATTTCAGCACCACTGGAAAATTGATGAACAAGGAAAAGCAGTTGTGCCATACTGCTTTTCACCTGTCCTAGAGTTAACAAGTAGAAGGCAAAAAAAGTACTTTAGCCAAATAAAAACAATAGCCAAAAAATAAAATAACTACCATCACAAACAAGTCTGAGCTCCTTCAACAGGTTGTTCCAGCAATCCATTGATCTCGGTGGGTTGTCACAGCCCCTTTACCCTTATATCTATTCTGATCTACCGTCCCCTCAGCCCAAGAAAGAAGAACAGGTGGGGACACTGATGAGGGTATCAGACAGGATGTCTGCAAACCATCTGGCACCTTATTTATTTACACAAAAATGTTGGTCAAAATTCTCACTGCAGTCGTACCTTAAAGAATTTTCACCGTACGTACGATCGTACATGTGCAATACCTCAAGTACTCTCTTAACTGTACATGCACTGTACCTTCAAAACCCTATGACATCACTGTCTCCTCCTTTACTCTATGAGGTCCCATCTCAGATCAGGACCAAAATACGCAGTGATTTTTAACCACTTGTACCCTCTATAGTTGGTAAACGCAAACAAATACTTAGTTGACCAAGGTCGGGTCTGTACTTGGTCTGCTCTTTTTTCTCTCTACACCTTAATCTCTTCGCCGACAACAGCCGATCTAAAAGCTCACAACGTGTCGTTGCGAGCTTGTAGATCGGCTATTTTTGGCGAACGCTCCCCGCAAAATAGGGATGCTAGAGTTCAAGTGGTTTTAAGCTGCACTGTGTTTTAGAGTTAACCATATTCTGTGTTGGTGATGCTGACCTGGGCATGCATGCAGCGCTCAAGGCAAGCATGAGGGCTTCTGATCAAGGGTATCAACAAAAAAAATATTATTTGGCCAAGTTTGATCCTCTCAGGCCAACATACTGTCACCTTCCCCCCAAAATCCCTGCCAAGAAGACCAAAGGCTAGAGAAGCAGTAGTGTTAAGCACAACTTCACGCCCTTCTTCCATGATCTGAGTCTGTTGCCATTTATTCATTACAAAATACCATTACCTTTCCCCAAAGCCATATAAAACATCTAATAGACTATCAGTCAGTTCAATAGAAAGAGAAAAACCTTCATAATCAGGATACTTAAGTTTGTTCCTTCATGAGATGTTAATACCAAGAGAGTAGGTAGATAACTTCAGTGATAGTGTGCTTGTGTGTGATGACAACATATTCCTCAATTGTTGTGCAGCACTAAGTCCAGGTGCATTTGATTTGCGGAACAACTTGGGCGGTAGTGAGGCGACTGAGCCCTGCCTACACAGGACACTAGGTAAGGCAAGTCAATTGCCTCTACCGACACCCAGGCTAGAAAGAATAGGAAATGCTACTGCTCTCTAGTTCTCACAGATGTTCCATATACTTCATTTTTCTAAAATAAAATAAGAATCTTGCCCTCTTTATCGCTACAATGTTCCCTTTCTGTCTCGGCTACAGATTCACAGTTCATCCTTGGTTAGTTTACAAAGGTTGTGGTGTTGTGAAACACTTCAATACATCCACCACTGTGCACGTTAATATTCACAACAAGCATACTTCCCAAATGAGCACCAGTTCAAACTGTGGGGAGACTTTGAATGCACCCCTGAATCAAACATGGCACATTACATGTGTTAAACGGGGGGGGGAAAAGGAAAATAATCCTGCAGAAACATCGCCGATAAATCTCCCAGTCATAAAAAGGTAGCAGTCCCTTTCTATCGACCTTAATTGTGACTGCCCTGATTGGTTGATGACCACCCTGCAGGCAGGGGCATGTCCAGTCAGTGTTTCCACGAGCAAGGGACGAATGAAGGCTCGACAACACATCCCACATGGATAGAACACAGAATCTTCAGCCATTCCGTTCCAGAACCCCACGTAAGAACGTGGACTTACCAGGCTGCCATTCCATCCAGAACGATCCACATGTGGTGAAAAGAACCTCGGACTGGGATTCAGAGGGTGTTGTCTGCGGCTCAAAATATTATGCGATGTCATGTTTTGATGAAGTGTTACTGACTCCAACACATGGGATGACGAAATGATGTCCTGCATTTCTCTCCTTCCTTTGTCCATATAAAGGCTTTCCTCCCAGTTTGTGCCAGGGTACCGGGAGGCAGGTGGAGGATCATACAAGAAGAAGGGTGGCAGGGCTCTACAGTAGGATAGGGGGTTGGAGGAGGGTTGTGGGACAGGGGCTGGAGCGTCCACTACCCATCCGTCTATATGCAAGTATAGCATGCCTGTCAGTCCTTCCGTCTGTCTGTCTGTAGTCCAACCATGTAACCCCATCCAGCTGTGTTGTTCCATCCCACTTCACTTCCTCCCTGAAACAGTTGAACGACAATCAAAAGGTTGCTCAAGGTTGTCAAAACAACAGCCAATTACAAACAATGAAAATAACACTCAGAACATCCTGGTTTCAAAAGCACAGACTAACCTCAACACTTCAAAAGCAGCTTTTTAGCCACTTCAGCTGAAATGTGTTCGTTGTTACCGCCTAATACTATTAAACCGTGAGTGGTCCCTTAAAATACGGAATCGTTCCGTATTTGGAAACTAAAAGACTGATTTAACTGATACAGAACGCACTTTGTTCCATATTTTGAGGTTGGGGAATCAATATGAATGACAGGGCGATTTATTTGAGAAATTACGGTAATTCTGCTGTCTTGCTCCCACTCTACTCTCCCCCTCTCGTTGCTGTGTGACTGTCAGTGAAATGTGCAGTGCGAGTCTGGGTCTGGACTCTGGTGTCTGGAAATGGCCTCAGCTCATTGAGAGTAGCTCATTGGCTCATTTACTCATGACATGACCAATTGTTGAGAATTAGCGCCTTTTTTGTTGTTGCTAAGATACGGTCTCTGCCCCCCACACCCTCCCTCCATTCGAACCACAACAAACCTGCAAAAATGACAATGCGACAGTACTACCCGGCTCAGAACATAAGTTGGATATCTAAAGAAAAAACTGTTTACTGTCGTATGCCAATATGACTAAACTAGTACTGGGTAACCAGAAGAGTGGGCATGCTTTGGAAAATGGTGAGAAATAAGGTAAAATATACATGACTTGAAGGTAACAGGATAGGTGGGCACCAAGGAAGAGTGGGCAGTGTTAATGATAATGATGTACCGTGCATGTTCACATCATGTATACTTTACATTACTTAATACAATTTTTCAAATATTGTATTTTGTAACATTTTGGACTAAATAACCAATTGTACATCGAGGTGCCCAGATGTCCCTAGTGCCCACCTATCCTGTACCCGATTTGAACATGCTTGTAGAACAGTTCACATTTAAGGCCTAATTTCAACAATCGCTATAAAACCTGTGGATGTCATTATGGCATAAACAATAAGTTGAAGGGCACCTTTTGGAGGTTCAAATCATGTATACTAGTCTACTTGAAATTATTTCATACCATTTTCCAAAGCATACTTTTATTATTTACTTTTTCACATTTAGCAAACAACTGCCAATGTCAAACTGCAAAACATACATACACAATACATATCTTGTGTATGGCTGAAGCATTGCATTTCATTTCCTTGAGATTATGGCATGAATAGAACTTGTTACAACCATGTTACAGTAAGTGTGATGTAGTAGCCTAATGCAGGTGTAAGACCTGTTGTGTTTGTATTGTGTTACTTATAGGTATAACTGTGCCAAAATGCCTAGTTTTCTATGCATCTTTCTATGCAAATCTTTTCGCAATAGGTGTCCCTTATTTTAATCTCTGGGAGTTGGCAACCGTAGGATGATGTGAGGAGGAACAGTGTAAAAGAGAACAATAATATTGTGTATTGCAGTCAGTGTGCATTAAAGGTGTAAGTAATCTTCAATACCAGACTCAGCCACTAGGGGGAAGGAGAGAGTTAACAATAAACAAGAAAGGATTGGACAGCATAATCAAAGGTAGCAAGAGAGTAGATATATGAATATGAATAAATAATAAATAGTAGTATCGAAGACAAAAGTTTAAACTTCTATATTTGGTCTTCGATACTATACTATACCACATCACTGGGCTAATTAACTTATGTATCTCTATCTCACTCCTTCATTGAACAAGGTAAGGCTAGTAGCAAAACAAAATGGTGCCATGTATAAACAGATTAGCTTTGCTAACGCTTTGCATGTTCTCATCTCAGTGGTCTTCTGTATTTTATGCAGTGTAAAAGCAGTCAAGTATGTCTGCCTTGTTAGGGAGACGCTATCTGTGCTTTTTTTTCCTCCTCCAGAGACGTGATGGACAGAGGAGGAATGTAAGCGCTTAGACAGAAAAACCCTTTGAAGTTTACACACTCTGGACACGCTCCATTAGAAACAGGTGTGTGTGTGTAAGAAAGAGAGAGGGGGAGAGAGAGTGTGTGTGTATGATCTGTCACCTGTTCAGTTGATAAGGATGCCAGTAGGACGACCCTCCTCCTCTTTGATGTTTTTCAAGTTGTTCTCTGCCTCATCCACAGTGCTACACACACACACACACACACACACACACACACGTCAATTTACATCTTCAGAAACTGAAATATTATAAATCATGTTATACCATGGCCATGGAGAATCCTCAATTCTGATGCCAGAGGGTGTGCATTATTTTCAGATAACTGCAGTGCTGCAGTCTCATCACTATTCTACGTGAATATGCACAATAAACACTTGACTGTATTAATGTTACAGTAGCTATTTCAACATCAGCTACTATTACAATGAAAACTATAGATTTTAATATAACCTTCAACATTTTCTGAGGTTATACTGGTCTTTTAAAAAAAAAACTTGCTCTGATGAAGGCCTTGCGCCGAAACGTGTCCGATTAAAAATGGTAAACCTGAGACCTGTCTTGCACGTTTATTTTGGAATGCTGCTTTTTCCACTTTAATTGTCAAGGATTCTTTTTGGGTACACTGGTCATGTTATGGTGAGTGAGAGTGTGAGAGAGTGAGAGAGTGAGAGAGAGAGTGTGAGTGAGAGAGAGAGAGAGAGTGTGAGTGAATGAGAGAGAGAGTGTGTGAGTGAGAGAGAGAGAGTGAGAGAGTGAGAGAGTGAGAGAGTGAGTGAGTGAGTGAGTGAGTGTGTGAGTGTGTGAGTGTGTGTGTGTGTGTGTGTGTGTGTGTGTGTCTTACGTTAGGAAGTCCCTGACGTCCTCCATAGTCAGTTCTCCGGTGGAGTCGAGGGTGATGTCAGCACAGCTGAGAGGGGAGTCCAGTGGGGTGTCCAGGCCGGGGGAGGACAACGCACTCTGAGGATCTTCTGTTAGCCCTGAGAGGGGAGCAGAGCTTTAACCAACGTCACCCTGCTGTCCCCATTGTGGGAATGTAATCATACTGTTTGTGAAATTTTGCGACAAGTTTCCAATAAGTTTCCATGGCGTTGTGAGCTTGGAGATCAGCAATTTGTGAACATTTTGGAATACGGCTTAAGTGGTTGAAGTTCAAAGGTCAAAGCTTTCAGAGGTGGTGAAGTGCATAGTTTTTGATTTGAAGGTTGTTTTTTTAATTGGGTCCTCTGATGGAACCAGTTTAAATCTGGCTCTATTTAACAGATCAATGACAGGGGGTGTCATTGATCTCGCAGCAGATATTTAGCTCTTATGCCATACTTTCCACACTTCTCTGTAAGACCAGAATATCTACCGTGTGAATATGGTCAATGCAGGTTGGATCCTTGCGTGATATCAAAAACATTTGCAAAGGATAGAAAGCTGACTAAAAGACGACCTTTACTTTCAGTGTGTAAAATGTACCAATTTCTGCAATCGAACACAAAGAAAATGCTTGAAATTGATCAATTGTAAGTGTCAACTTCAGTTGTTTTTCTCTTGCCGGCGTGCACACAGTTGTTCTGGAGCGACTAAGAGGGGTGACAGGCCCACCAGCATGTAAACAAAACCCTACTCCAGCCAGTCTCCATGGCAACTCGCATTTCCTGCCAGGGAATGGAACGCCGGGCCCCAATTGGCAACTGGGGGGCATTCTGAATGGTTACCATAGAGACCAGAGCAGACCCCCCTTCGAGACCTACTCAGGGTCTGAAGGGGTTTGGAGAAGAGTAACACAGAGAGAGGGATGAGAAGAAGAATAGCAAGCAGAGAACAGGGAGGTAAACAATAGCAAGGGGAGAGAAAGAGTGGCTAGCCACAGAGAAAGTAAGAGAAATAAAGAGTGATGACAGAAGCAAAATACGGTGTGTGTGTGTGTGTGTGTGTGTGTGTGTGTGTGTGTGTGTGTGTGTGTGTGTGTGTGTGTGTGGGGGTGTGTGTGTGTGTGGGTGTGTGTTTTAACATACCCTCAGCCAGGCTTTTGTGGGTTCCGTTGGCCTGGCGCTGAGCTGTCATGCCATCGCTAAGGAAAACACAAACTAATGTCACGATGTGAGCACATGACAATTATGTCATCACAACCGTTAAACTCACAATAAAGCCTTGACTGTAAAAATCTTAACTAGCGTCTAGAGTTTTCCTTCTCCAAAATAAGTATAAATAATTAAGAGTGTGTGTGTGTGTGTGTGTGTGTGTACTACTGTACCTGGTGAGTGTGTGTTCTAAGGGTCGATCCAGCTGAACAGAACACAGTGGCTCAGTGAGGACCTTGGCTGACAGCGAGAACCTCTCATACTCGGAGGGGGAGATCAGGTAGAAACCTGGACATGATAATAGACAGACAGCAGTTAGACAGACTACTACCGTATGTTGAAACGTATAATACAGACGTGCATTTCAATTGTGCGAGAATGCCATGAATGTTGAATGACCCTTGAATCACCCTGAAGCCTTATGGTCAAACCGCTTCTCTGTTCCACACATGAAGAACATACCAGAAAAGCCAGTGTAATCGAGCTCTAAGGATGTAAATGTACAGCTGCCTTGAGAACCTGGAGCAAACAAAGGTGTGGAAACCAGTGTTGATTTCGTCGACTAAAACTATGACGAAAAATGTTCGTCGACTACCTTTTTTTCACTGGAGAAAACTATATAAAAACTAAACTATGATGACTAAAACTAAGACTAAATATACTGACAATTTCGTCAACAAATAAAAGGTAGACTAAAATGTTGAGGACTCAGTGGAGAAGAGATCTAAAAGACAATTAATTTTATGTTTGGTTGCGCTTGGGTGTTGCGCTCTGAAAATAGCCGATCTACAAGCTCACAACACGTCGCGCTGCGACGTGTTGTGAGCTTGTAGATCGTCTATTTTCAGCACGCAAACAAGTGTAAAATCAGCCATTACGACGCCATCAAGGCACCGCCAAAATACATTTTAGTCGACTAAATCAACTGTAAATTTTGTCGACTAAATATCATAAGATTTTAGTCGACTAAATTTACAGTTGCTAGAAACTAGACAAAAACTAAAACATTGCAGATCTTTTTCAAAAGACTATGACTAAAACTAAATCAAAATGTGCTGTGAAAATCAACACTGGTGGAAACTCTAAATATCACTATCAAAGGAATCTTCAAACTGCCATCAGTCTGTCTACAGCCATTGACGAAGTGAGTGAAGGAAAAGCTGCAAGATGAGTGTAAGAGTGGAATATTTGAGTTGGTATGCTTATAACTGAGAGGAAGTGTGCCAGATATTTAGAGTGAGAATGTATCCAAAAGAGTGAGTTAGGGAGATTTTCCAATGAGAGAGTTACTTCAGTCAGTCAGTGTTTGAGTGCACATGAGTGTGAGTCAGAATCAGAATCAACTGTCGCAAATTTGTTTTTGTGCAAGCGCCATCATTTTGTGTTATTTTCAAGGAGAGGGGAGAGTGAAATATGATGGTGGTCAGTATTACACATTTGAATGAATGAGTAAGTGTGTTTCATAGAATACTAGGAGTTTTAATTCCTCACCCTGTCCATTCTTGGTGAAGACACAGGACGCAATGCCACTGATGTCCTCTTTACGAATGCAGTCGTAGCGCACCTGAAGACACAGGAAACACAGGGTCACATGTCAAGAGTAGCAAAGAAAAGTACATTTCACAAGACCATACATACAGCCGATAGAACAGAGATGATAAATTACCGTCTCTCCCATCATGTGAACGTATTATTATTTATCTTGGGCTTCCCCTCACAAGAGCTCACAATTCCTTTGTCACATTATTATAATTTAATTGATTTAAGCTCCAACTCCTTGTCCGGAAATGTATTTTAATTAATTGGATCAAAGACAACCCTCCTACTGTTACACTTTGGTATAAAGAGATTTTTAGTGTTCTCCCCCATGAGAGAATAGGTGCAGTACTTCTAGACAATGAAAGATATTTCCTAAAGCTCTGGGTTCCCTTTCAAACTATGTCCCCTCTGAGATCCCCCGGCTCATTCTGAAAGTCAGTGCCCCTTTGATTAGAAAACTTCTTCTAAGTAGAATGATTCTGAATGTGGCTGACGGCACATTGAATATGGTTACTCATTCAGTAGCATTATCGGAGCGCTTATACCGCCTTCAAGATATCCAAGTGCTTTTTTCTGCAGGTGTTTCCCCCCCTGTGGTATGTGTTAATGTGGCATGGCTTGTATGGCTGGCTTTGTTATGCTTGTACGTTATACAGAACAAACTATTGATGGTGATGAAATGGGAGGCTTCTTCTAACTTTTGTTTATCTTTCTATTCCATTGTTTCTTTCTCCTCTCATTATTTTTTTCCTTTTACATTTAATGGTTTTGTTCTTTGGGGTGGATTCTCATTCATTTATTTTGGTAAAATGTGTTGCTTTGTGGAAATCAATAAAATATTTAATAAAAAACATTATTTCTGGGACCACAAAGAACACATTTATTTTTGGACAGGATTTGTTCCAATATGCTCCATCATTTTGTCCAGAATGCATTTACCATCTACAGTATTTACTGTAGGTATGGAAATAACAGTCAAACTCTGATCAAAACAGGCATTCTATTATATTCTCTAGTTTTATTCACTTCATGAAGATTAAAACGTTTTACTAGTTACTTTGTAGATTTTGATTATTATTATGAAACATGCATTCAGTCCTATATAGATTTAGGCCATTTGACAGAGTATATCTACTCTGTATCAGTATTGATACTTTTACTTAAGTAAAACATGCGAGTACTTCTTCCATCACTGGTTGTGGGTAATCACACACACAGAGATGTCCATCTGGTTCACAGTCGGCTCTTTCTATCCTCTCGTCATTTCTTTTTAACAGCTGAACAGCTCTGTTTTCCTCACGTCACCCTCTCTTTCTCTCCTCTCAGTTCCTTCTTTTGTCTTTCCAACACAGCTGGAGAACTCCTTCCCATCACCATTTCTCTGCATTATCTTTTTACTACTTAATGACTCTCCTTTTCATGTTTACGTGTTCTCTCTCTCTTCTTCTTCTCACTCATCCTCTCTTTCTCGCGCCATCCAAGTCGTTTCATGGTTTTGTGGGCAGAAAATCCTTCCAGACAGCATTAAGAGATGTACAAACACATTCTGACCACAGTGAAATGTGAGAATAACCTAGTGAAGAATGTAGCCTCTCAAACAAACACAAGTGCCCGATCCCGATTTTGGGACAAGAGTCCTAGTCCACCGATTACCGATGTTCTGAACGACTAGAGGTTCGGGCCGCGTACCTGCGTCGCACTGCCGATCCGACCAATATGTCTGAGTCATAGTGTCTGGCTTTGTCAGAGTACCCGTTGTAGCCGTCTGTCTGTCTCTCTTTTGTGCCCATATATGGAGATATGTATCTGTCAGTCCTTGTCCCTTTTATGCCCATATATGGAGATCCTTGATGTCATCAGTATATGCCCATATATGGGCATGCCCTCTTTTGCGCCCATATATGGAGTTGACTCGTGGTTTGTTCATGGTTATGATGTCATAGTGACGTGGCTTGCTTATGTTGTCACAGTGACGTGGCCATGGTTTGTTTATGGCTGAGTAAGAATGACGTCAGAGGTCCGCCCGCCCTCCCATTAGCCAATTTTAATATAAGATATACGCATTGTCAAAATAAATTCATATACAAATATTATTCCAAATTTTTGGGCGGTGAAACCGCCCCTATATGTGAGGTTTGGACATCGACCACCCATTGCACCCCCCCAACCCTGCGCTGTGATTGGCCACCAGTGTACCCCCCTAACCCTGCACCGTGATTGGCCAATCACAGTCTATTCAGGACTGTGATTGGCTAGTGAAACATGACACATGTGCATAGCCCTATAAATAGGACTATGCACAAAAAACACAATTATGTTTTTTTTTAAGTTAGGGGTGTACAATGGTTGGTCCACAATATTACTTTTCTTTAAGTGAACTTCCATCACTGTGATGACCACTGTGACCACACCGCCCACTTCACACTGGGTGTGATTTTTTAAATACATTCATCAAATCAAAGTTTTTCAATTTAATTGAAAAACTTTGATTTGATGAAGGTTTTAATTTTTTTATTTTATTTTGGGCTACAATGACTTATTTTTGGCTATAATGAAAAGATTACTTTGGGCTATAATGACAAAAAAGTCAAACAATGGTCCATATATTGGTCTGGCTCTAACACACACATACTGAACATGTACATATATGCACACTGTCTTACCTGTGGTCGGAGGGCAGGTATGTTGAAGAGGTGCATGTCTCCCAGGTTGGTGAGACAGACCAGTGTGTGTTCGCTGTAGTCCTCCTGGGCTGTAGAACTCAACACCACCAGGGCTACCTTTCTCACCCGACAGCCCTCGTGGGCCGTCAGCTTAAACTTGGTCTTGGCGCTGACCTTAGGAAGGGAGAACACCTGGGGGGGGGGGGGGGGGGGCGAGACCCAATTGAATTATATGCATCTTTTACTGGCTTTACTGGAGTGTATGTGCTGTTGCTGTCGAGCAGAAACCTTGTACCGCATATCCAAAACATGTTACTTTTCAGGAAATGGAAAAAGGAACCTGTGTTCCAATTGATCCAATGTAGTTATGATTTAAACCCACAGACTTAACCATTTTCACTATCAAAAATGTGTGATATGGAGATACAAGGTTTCTGCCTGACAGCAACAATGTATTTTTAGCTTGGGTAGCCCGAGCAGGAACAAATCCCAAATTCTGAATGCTTATAAAAAATACAAACGCACACATA
Organism: Gymnoscopelus braueri; assembly: GCF_963280865.1. Lineage (NCBI taxonomy): Eukaryota > Metazoa > Chordata > Actinopteri > Myctophiformes > Myctophidae > Gymnoscopelus > Gymnoscopelus braueri. Next base: position 28,612,556 of record NC_137615.1, read on the forward strand.
TACACGCAGCACATAATATATATTTATACACACATTTCTGAAATATTTATTATATTTATAATTTGTTCTCCTCCTTTACCTTGAGCTGTTCCTCTGAAGCAATGAGTACTGAGTGTGCGTTGGTCATGTCGGGTGCTGTGGCCAGGTCCTGTGCTGCTTCGTAGGGGTCCGGTAGCGGTTTCCCCCGGCCGTCCAGCACGCATATCGACACCACCGGCGCCCGGTGCATCAGCTGGATCTCTTTACCGAGCACCGCCTCTGCGCACGCACTGCCCTCGCCAGCAACGCCTCGGTCACACAAACGCCCGCCGCCCACACCAGGTACCTCCAGAGCATAGGCGTACACGCTGCCCGAGTTGGTGCCCGCCCACAGCGTGGGGCCGTGATGCGTACCTGGAGAGCAGACAATGAGGCAGAAAACAAATATTAATTAACCACTTAAACCCTCTATATTTGGATGTGAATTACTTGGTGCACTCTTTTTCCCTCTACACCAAATGTCTTTGCCATAATAAATCTACAAGCTCACAACGTGTCACAATGTAGATCTTCTATTTTTGGCTGATACTGCCTCAAGAATATGGATGCTGGGGTTCAAGTGGTTAAACCAAACTATGTTTTCTCACAAAAGTTCGAACATTCAACCAAGAACAATTATTTATTTAAATGTTTTATTCCAAATGAATGGACTATGACCCAAGCATGTGTAAGTATGTTAGCGCACCGTCTCGTAGGAAGGTGTCGGCGAAGCAGAGACATCGGACCACCCCAGACAGTGAGTCGTCAGCTGACCGGGGCTCAATCCTACGCTGTACCGGTGCCACCTCCTCCTGCTCTGCTGCTAGCGCAGCATTGGCCTCCTGAACCTACAGACAAATACACACACACACACACACACACACACATACCGTATGTATACATCACACAACACGACAGTGCAGCGTTTCATTCCACACATCCAATGGGCAGTGATCAGCAGCAGAACAGGGTGTGTGTGTGTGTGTGTGTGTGTGTGTGTGTGTGTGTGTGTGTGTGTGTGTGTGTGTGTGTGTGTGTGTGTGTGTTACCTTGCTGGTGGGGGTGGTGATGGGGCGCTTCTTGCCAGACACCCTGCTCTTGCGGATCCGCCTGAAACTCTGTCGTAAAGACTTCTTCAGAGACTTGACTCTGGATAGTGGGCCCTCCATAGCCAAAGAGTCATTAGGATGCAGGGTACACCTGAGAGGACAGTCAGACAGACAGAGAGAGAGAGAGAGAGAGAGAGAGAGAGAGGCAGTGTAACAAAGTGACATTAGAATGCAGGGTACACCTGAGAGGACAGTCAGACAGACAGAGAGAGAGAGGCAGTGTGACAGAGTGACATTAGGATGAACGATACACCTGAGAAGACAGATAGATAGACAGACAGACAGACAGACAGACAGACAGACAGACAGACAGACACCCAAAATAAGGATGCACCCTATCAAGAGCTGTGACTAGAAAACAAAAGAGAAAGAAATGAGTGCAACCCATGACAAAGACAAATACTAAATACAGAGACTACAATGCCCTATAATTCTGAAAGAACAGTCAAATCAATTTGGTTATATATAATGACCAAATTATAACCAAAGGTAAAAAATGCTGCAATTAACTATTTCCATAGTTATCTAGTAGAGTGTGTTCATTTAACATGGCAGCACCCTATCAAGCTCATGCCCTCTTCCTGTCTGCTCTGGTGAACACAATGTTTGCCCTGGTGCCCCCTCCGGCACCGCTCTGGTACCCACCTGGCGAGCACAGCGTTGCGTCTGTGGTAGTCGAACAGCCCAAAGCCGTGACTCGTCCCAAAGGCCAACAGGTTCCATTCGGCGTGCAGCGTCACTGCGGTTACCGAGGCCGGCGGTAGGCACTGCACAAGCACTAAAGGCTGGAAGCCTGGAGGGAAGGGGGCGGGCTTAAGGCGCGGCTCCAGCCTATCGTGGCCCTTCCAGGTGAAACCTTCCCTGTCCTGGAGCAGGTCCATCACAGCCACGTCCACCATGTGTTCCGAACGCTCGTCACTCAAACCCATCACCATCACCTGGACAGAGAGACGGGTTTACACAGTCTGAACAGTGAAGTCCTCCGAGTTCATTTGTTCATATCGCTGGTGATCATTTCACATCCTTGGAATTATGACGGTGCGTTCACACCGGACTAAAGTCAATTATTATCACGGCGCAATTACATACAAAGTCAATGCAAAGATGCAAATTTGGTGACGCAAAGGACGTGATAGGAAGTAAATTTTGTCTGAATTAGCTAATTTGCACAAGTTGAAATATTCAACTAGGATCCATCTAACTTTGACAAATTCTTGCTTCATTAATCTCACACCTCAGATTTGGTTCCCTGCTGATCCAATACAGAGTAAAAGTGACTTAAATACCCCTAGGCCTCGCTCCCCTTCAGTTGGTACTGACCTACAGTATGACCCAACGTCGCACCAAGTCGCGTTGTTGCATTGATTTTGTATGTCGCACCACTCGAACAAATATTTTATCTTTCGGTGGAACGCACCTTAACACATTGAATGCCAATCGCGTAGATCTACGCGAACCTATTTAAAGCCGCAGCGTGCCAATCGCGTAGATCTACGCGAACCGGCGGTTCGCGTAGATCCCGCCCCCAGGTGCACTTTCGGAATTTTTTGATCCATTTCCGGTTCCGGTTTGAAGACCGGAAACAGAATTATTTGGGATCCGGTTTTGCCGATCACGTCGGCCCTCGTTCTGCAGACGAAACTGAAACTCAATTCTCTTCCTGTAGTTTTTTCTCCTCGCATATCACTGTTTAACGTAATCCGCTCTAACTACAACCATGGAGCTCCGTTTGACATGTGGTTTTCACTGGTAGATTCAGTGAGATCTCGCGGATGTAAACAGACAGTGCACAGCTCAATCTTAAGGATTTTAACAAGATCTATGGCGACGTGAAAAAAACAAAAAAACAACAATAACACGTTGGCACTGGTGAGTACATTATGAGATTAACGTCTGGCATGGAATGTGTTAAGAGAGATGATGTGTGTGTGTGTGTGTGTGTGTGTGTGTGTGTGTGTGTGTGTGTGTGTGTGTGTGTGTGTGTGTGTGTGTGTGTGTGTGTGTGTGTGTGTGTGTCTGTGTGTGTGTGTACTGCAAGTTACATATACTGTACAGTATGTACTGTACCTGTCCAGCAGTCCCTGCCACCACCAGCTTGCTGCTGTATTTACACATGCAAATCTTCTGGATGCCGAGCCTGGGGTCATCACTGTAGGGGTCAAAACATCCCACCTACACGCACACACAAAATAGTTGGGTTTTAACTCATTAGGACAGTAAAACAACCACAGACCGTTTTAATTGCACTCAGTCACAATATGCAGCCCAATGTCCTGGAGACAGTATGCTACAACTTAGAATACAAACACATTCTGGACGGAGGGTGGAATGTCAGAGCGACCTCCTGGAACCCTTCCACAGAACAGTCTCCATTTCCAAATCTTCTACACAGTGGTTCTCAAAGTGTGTGTGTGTGGGGGGGGGGGGGTTCCAAATGGACTCTCATACAGGTAGGTCTGTAACTCTGAGAGTGTGCACATTTCCATTTGTACACTCTCAGAGTTATGGGGGACCTTGAAAGTAAAAGGTTTGAGAACGAGAATTCCTGGACAATCCCTTCTTCTACCACCACCACACACAAACATAAGAAAAACAACATGCATGTCCATAGACACTAAATCACACACAGTAGGAATTCCAACGGTATCCTCTCTCATGAGAGAGTTGTGTCTTGGCAAAACAAGGAGTAGGAGAGGTGGTTCTCTCACACACACACACACACACACACACACACACACACACACACACACACACACACACACACACACACACACACACACACACACACACACACACACACACACACACACACACACACACACAGAGTGAGGGATCTGGTTTTCATTACTGAGGAAAACAGGGAAAGGCTCTTCATCCCATATGAGGGCTACATTCCAGAGCATGCAGCTCTGTTACCATGGGTTACAGGACAGGAGAGAAAGGTAGAGGACAATGCAGAAGAGGAGCGGGTCGGACAGTGAAGAAGTACAAGAATGGGGTGAAAAGGAAGAGAATGATAGATGAAGATATTGTAAAAGGAGTGTGAACACAGGACCTAAAAGGTGTCTGCATGGGAGTTAAGCCCTATATACTTTGTCTGACAACAAATCTACCAGATCATGTCTGTCTTATATTGCAATGCATTATGAGCTTAGAGAGCTTTTCTTTGTCCCCAAAATTAGATGAATACATTTGTAATAATAATAGGCAAACATTCAGTGAAAATAGATGAACATTTGGCAGAAAGAGGCAAACATTCTGCCAAAATAGCAGATCTACAAGTTCATAACGTGGCTATTTTCGACAAAGGGATTTGCTATAGAGGGGGAAAAGAGGGGTTCCCAGTCAACCTTGTATACAGTATGGGGTTTAAGTGGTTACATGCTAACGTGCAAATTCTGAGACCGTTCATTTAAGCCATTAAAACCGGAAAGGCATCTGTGTCATTTTAGATGTTTGCGTTGGCTATTCAAAAATAGCAGATGTACAAGCTCGCAGCAACGCTGCGAGCTTGTACATCTGCTAATTTTGAAATTTTTAAGAAAAAAAATCTTGAAAGTGTGAGAACTACTGATTTAGAAGGCATTTGTAGAATCGGCCTCAGGTCTTAATGGGTTAATGTACACAATCCTGTTGTATGCTGCAAGTTTGAACTAGGCTAATACATGAACAACTAGTCACAGCTACACTACCTCATCTTTGTCATATAGATACGGTCATCTTCATGCCGTGAGTAAGAAACAGGGTAAATTCAGTCAAATGGATACCGTATTTAGGAACAAATTTTGCTGTTCAGTTTGTTTGTTTACATTCATCTACAGGCGCCATTTGTGACTAAGCTCAAACCCCTAACACTGTATTGGTTTATTGAAATATTCAACCAGGGAAAAGCCGCATGACCAATCTTGATTCCCTGCCAGTACTGAAAGAGCTACAAACCTCGCCACATCTCATGGGATCCGACGATGCTGAGATCTACTGTGTGCCTTGGTGCTGAATCAGTTTATTTGAATGTTATTCGGAGCAGGACGCGGCCATTAAAACAGAATCAGACTGTGGTTAGTTCAGAGTCAGGGGAAACAATGGGGTGGGTCTGTCTGCACACCAAACACATGAAAACTATCAGAGAGGGAAATTAGGCCACAGATGTAGTGTTGCAGGGGTGACTGTGTGTGTGTGTGTGTGTGTGTGTGTGTGTGTGTGTGTGTGTGTGTGTGTGCGCGCGCGCGCGTGTAAAACAGACTGTTTTCATTCCCAGGGCCTGTAAAACGAGAACCCAAGTCTGATCTCAAGAGGAAAGATTCAACTCTCTCTCCCGCTCCCTCTCTCCACTCTTTTCTCACACACGCTCTCAATTCTCACCTTCCTGAAGGGTGGCCATTCCTCCTCCTGCTGCGCATCGGGGTCGTTGCTAGGGTCCTGAGGGTCGTCGTTAGGGTCACAGTCGGTATGAAAAATGCTGGCGGTGCTGAGTTTGTACAGCGGCGTCAGGGCGACGCCCGACGCGTCCCAGAAACGCACTGTACCGTCCTCGTGGCTGTAGAGAGGATACAGACATGTCAACATCAGCTGTTGTACATTAATAGGGAGGGGTGGGCTCAAAGTAGATTGAAAACAACCTCAGCTGATAATTAAAATGAATCGTTAATTAATCGACCTAACCATCGTAATGGTTAGGGCGCGTACCACGTGGGCTCTAATACCTGACAGCGAGTCCCCCGGTTCTGAAGGACAATTTGCCACTCTTCACTCCCCTACTCTCTTTACGTTAATCCTGTCTCTCTACACTGTAACTATCAAATAACTGCAAAACAAATCCCTCAAATTAAATACATAAATAAATACAAATGTTATAGGTTAGCTAGCTAGCCATCAGTTTTTTCTCTGATGTCCTTTCCCAGGGCAACGGTTTCAAACCACAGCAGAACAGTTGACAGTTTTGTCAAAAAACTGTTTTGTCAAAAAACACTGAGTTAACACATTGAGTGCCAGGGTTTTTTAAAAACAGGGTACAGTCAGTGCCTGGATTTTTAACCATTTTTGAACCTTTTTCAAGTAGTCACAAAATATTTTCAGTGATCACCGTCCTCACGGTGATCCCCTCATTACACACATAGAGGTCTCGTACAATCGGGGGGAAAAAATGATAAACATTCGGTAATCCGTTCCATAGTTGCAGCCAGTTGAAAATAGTCAAAAATAGTCAAAAATACATAGTAAAAAAAAAAAAGTACACAGGAGCCGAGATACAGGCTTTTGAAGTCATAAGTTAACCAGGAAGTGGATTAAAGTCTAAATCTTCGAAAAATGATATCTCCTGGTGCTGTGAAGGGATTTTTTTTTCTTTTTTTTTCCCCCCCAAAAACGGTTATAACCGTTTTTGGCACACCTCGTTTGGATTATGAAAAACGGTCCGGACCGTTTTTGGCACTCAATGTGTTAAATCATTCAGTACCAATGACGTGTAACACGTCATTTGTTTCCAAGGCCCACAGTGCCAATGACGTGTAACACGTCATTTGTTTCCACGGCCCAGAGTGCCAATGACGTGTAACACGTCAAAACAGTGTTTTCAGTGTTTACGCTAGATGGCGCTCTTCGCCAACCTATGAGTGATCCTATGACTTCCGGAGAAGAGTATACCCGGAAATAACACAAACATCACAACAAACCCAGCCCTGTTCAATCTAATGCTACAGGATTTAGAAGGAAAAAAAAATCTCTGCGTTCTTGTTTATTTCTGCATTTTTGGCGAGGGGCTATATTCAACAGCCAATAACTCAAGAACGGAGGGCCGCGGTGACATGCTTTTTTCGCCGATGGAGGCAGAGACACTCTGTCGTCCTGGAGCGAAATATTCTGTGGCTCTTGAAAGGTTAGTAAAAATGCTTAAAAACACTGGCACTGGCTGCAGACTGTTCTGAAAAACTCTGACAGTGAATGAGTTCAACTTTGACAAGTTGTCCTTAAATGATATTTTATGTCTTGTTGAAATTCATTTAGGAATTAGTGCTGGTTGTGCTGTTGCACTCATTGCTGTGCAGCACTGGCCTGGATTAGAAATCATCTGAAAAACCCGAACTATACTTATACTTGGTTGTGAGCTTGTAGATCGAATATTTTCTGTATGCGACACTGTGCAACCAAGTATAAAATACCCCTTAACAGGAGATTGTTGTTGTTGTTTTCTGAGTATCTATAATAATTGAACTCAAACACGAATATGGAAAGTACTTGAAATGCCCATGCCCTAGTGTGTGTGTGTGTGTGTGTGTGTGTGTGTGTGTGTGTGTGTGTGTGTGTGTGTGTGTGTGTGTGTGTGTGTGTGTGTGTGTGTGTGTGTGTGTGTGTGTGTGTGTGTGTGTGTGTACATACCCAGTGAGGAGGAGCTCCTGGTGTTTTGGTGGAGGTGTCTGGTTTTTCCCTCCACATATGGGCCAGCTCTGCACCAAGTTACCAACAAAAGACAAACATTAGGAAGGTATTATTATTTATCCTGATTCTGAACAGCATACACAGATGTAAGGGCCTGGCAGGATAACATTTAGTTTTCAACCCCAACTCAAATATTCACTAGTCCTGGCACAAATGTGAACACATTTGTGAATGTACTGCACACACGCACACACACAGTCACACACAGTTCTGATGCCAACCTCACACAAACAGGCAGGACTTGAACTTATGAACTTATGAACTCAGCTCCGTGCGTGCATGTGTGGGTATGCGTGTGTGAGTTTGTGCATATGTGCATGCGTGCAATCTGTCCTTAATCAAACAGCTGATACAGGCAGCAAAGCCACTGCAAAGCCTTTTAACCACCTCCACCTGCTCTTTAAGCTAACAGGCTTCAGCCAGCAGACCAACACTCAAATGGCAATTGGCTTTCCTGATGACAGACACAGTCTCTAGACTTAAGCTGAGGTACGACTTTAATGATAGACTACCCTCATAATTAACCTCTCCAATGCCACACCAAGTTAAAAGCTATGCATTACAAAATCTAGTTACACTGTTGACTTACTAGCATTCACTCGACATTGCCCTGCTACTGCTACAACTTAAGCCTTGTGGTACTTCCAGGAGCTTTGTGGATACAGGAGGACTTGAGGATCAGCGATCTAACTGAGGAACTTTAACTCTATACAGTAGAGTGTTATCAGTTCATTTTTATAGGAACCCAGATAATGCTGCAATCCTGTTTGTTTGTGTGTGTGTGTGTGTGTTTGTGTGCGTGTGCATTACTGAGTACTGGCAGGTCAGCTAGCCTACTACATAATGTGGAAAAGGTGTGCGTCTAAGATAAGTTGAAAGCAACATCCACACTAAATAGCTTTTCTCGTCTGTGGTGCAGGGAAGTTACCTCTGCATTGAATTGATTAAAAGCACATAAACATTTCGGTCACAACTACCTTCCTCAAGATGGTTTTCAGTCTAATCAGAGTATGCCTTCTTTCGCACAAAATGAGTACATATATAGACAAATTATTACAGCAGTAAATAATAAATAAGAGCGTTGATCATTTGAACCCTAGCATGTCATAATAGGCGAACAATGTATGTTAATTAATACATGTGTACACTCACGATTAATGCATACACTAAAATCTTCAGTGTTCGTTTAAGGTATTTATACTCTGCGTACTCGCCTGGATCCAAGGGGTCACACAGTGCTCCTCATGTGAATGAACACAGTTCTACGCATCAAGTAGAAAAAAGTGAAACACATTTCAACTCTAGCAGTGAGCAGGCGTGTGCATGACAAGCACACCCTCGCCTCCCTAACTGCCCGCTCGCCTCTCATTGAAAATGTATTACTACGTGTCAGTCACTTCCCATGTGAAAAAACCTTTACATGCGTCAAACATAAAGGCAAGAGGGGCACGGTGGCGCAGTCGGTAGCGCTGTCGCCTCACAGCTAGAAGGTCCTGGGTTCGATTCCCGCCGGGGATGCTGTGGGCGCTGGGGGCGTGTCCTCTCCTCCGTGTCATCAGCGCCCATACCCTAGGTGGGGTTGGCGAAAGGGCCTACTCTGTGTGGAGTTTGCATGTTCTCCCCGTGTCTCCTAGGGTAGTTAATACCCTCACAAAAACATGTCGTAATCCTGGTCACTATACTGCCTCCCCCTGGTCAGCCGGGGCGCCTGATGGAGGGGAAGGGAACTGGTTGGAATAACGTGTTCCTTCCACGCGCTACGTCCAACCAGGGAAACTCCCCCCTGTCAGGTGACAAGAAGGTCAGTTGGCTCTCATGCATTGAAGGAGGCATGAGCTCGGCCCTGGCCTCCCTAGGCTGGTGGGGGGAGTGTAGTGCCCAGGATCACTTAGCAAATTGGCACCGGGTGAAAAAAGGGTTACAAAATCGAGGGATAAAAATTTAGGAAAAAAAAAAAACATAAAGGCAAGGACTGTGGCTCCCACTTTTTAGGGTGAAGTCCCCTTCCCAGTTCCAAAGTAAATTCAGTGCATTGACAGATACCTTACCAATGGGGCAACACACCAAACACAAAGGCTAGGACCTGTGCCTCACCCTGTGTGCACGCTGCTGTCCTTGCTGGGCCTTGCCTGCGTTGACCAGCCTCTCCCAGAGTTTGGGAGGAACAGCGGAGACGTGACAGGAGCACGTGATGGCAGAGGAGTGCAGAGGAGCCAGGTAAGGTGTGGGCAGAGAGGGCCACCCAGAGGTCAGGAGGTCGATTACAACCAACTCCTCCTCTAACAAAACCACCACGGCCGAGGGGTCATCAAACTCTGTCAAAGAAAAGAGGGAGGATAGAGGCTCTGTAAACCTTAAAGTTAAACTCATATATTCAAGTGTCTGTTGTGGTATGGAAGATCCTCTTAAAAAAATAAAAGTAACCATGATTTCTGTCATTTATCAAGCTTGCCCGGTGTTGACAGGGTTATTGTGCTTACAACACGTCCCTCCATCTCTCCCTCCCCTTGTCTCTCTTGTGCGAATCGAGCTCTACCTCTCTCTCCCTTGCTGATCAAGCTCTGGTCTGACATCTCACACACACACACACACACACACACACACACACACACACACACACACACACACACACACACACACACACACACACACACACACACACACACACACACACACACACACACACACACACACAGAAGCTTTTGTCTATCAACGGAATGAACGGATATTTGCGCTCACGTTAACCGTTGCGTAAAACGCTGGTTTGCACAGACATCAGGCACGTCTTTGCTGATTTGCGCAAATTGTTAAGCAACGGTTTCTGTTGTGTGTGACTTCAGATCAGAGCTCGATTAGCGAGAAAGAAAGAGAGGGCAATAGACTGAAAAGTCTGAAGCCTGAACACGCTGATCAAAACGTCGCAATGCAACACCTTGTCAGCGCAATATCCCTGGCAACACCAGGCAAGCTGCTTGGGTATATACACTGTATGAAGCCCCTCACCTTTCTCCTGCTCCACATTGTGGACAGTGAAGAAGTCAATGACTCTGGATGTGAAGTCTAAAGTGATGTGCTCTTTGTCCTTTTGGATGGACAGACAGTGGCGGTCTCCATAACTGGCTCTGGGCATCCCCCCACTGTACAACAACACTGGAGAACTGGAGGAGAGAATGGGATGGGGAACAATAGTTGATATTGTTGGAATTAAGCCCAATTTATTCTTATACTGTAGGTTGGGGTGCAATGCGTCGTGCGCTTGTAGACCAGCTATTCTTGCGGGTGACACTGGCGTGTAACTTAGTATAAATCAGGCTTATCCAAGGCAAGACAGAAAAAATTAAAGCAACACAAAGGCTCTCCATGGCAAGACAGAAAAAATGAAAGCAACACAAAGGCTCTCCATTCTAACACAATGAAATGGAAAAGGAGAGAGCTGCAAGCACTAGCGTAGGATTTATATTTTTTTATGTACTAATGGGTCGTACGAGGAAAAGTGCCCAGTTGGGTTAGTCATTAGATGAAAAAAATACATAACACCATTTTCCAAGCTCTATTAAAAAAAAAAAGAGTAATGGGAGAAACACTGGAGTTGCAGCTTTGATTTTGCTTTGAATTATCCATTGCAAAAGGAACTTGTAATATCATTACTTTGACTTACTCAATTCCTCATTGTGTCAACGTGCCACTCACCCTGACTGTGTGGTCCTCCATAGGATCTTGTTAATGGCCTTGCAGGGGAATGGACCTGTGACAAACAGGTGTTTTTTCAGGTTTTATCAGGTATAAGGTAGAGGTGTGTGTGTGTGTGTGTGTGTGTGTGTGTGTATGTGTCTGTCTCACCATAAGGTATAGTAGAGGACACTGGCTGGTGAATATAGGGGTTGCCGCTGGTTACAGGCCACACAGAATATCCCCCGTCGCTATGGGAACTGACGAAGGAGTTTCCAGTACGTTCCCACACCAGGCTCTCCAGCTGCTGCAGATTGACACACACAATTCAAATATTGTATCGGTCAGCAAGGTTCAAAGACAATTAAGGATACAAAAAGCTATGTCTCCCCATACGGTATGTAATGTATGACACACACACACACACACACACACACACACACACACACACACACACACACACACACACACACACACACACACACACACACACACACACACACACACACACACACACATGCCTATATGCTAAGCCTTTCATCTCCTCTATTATGAATACCTTATTGCTTTTAGCAATACAGTATTCATGAGGGACCTTCCCTCATGATCTGCCTATCAGGCTATTTCTCCAACATTACTCTGACCTGCTTCAGTGCAATGCGTTCAACGCAATGTAGCATAGAAAAGAGATATGGCAGCATTCCAGCACAATGCAACAAAGTTCTAGGACAGTTCAACCAGCACCAAGGGATGCTCCAATATAACACAGTAAGATCAATGTGCCTACAAAAGCACTTTGAGATTTTCACAAATGTAAAGTACATAATAAATAAAATCCATTATTCAAATGGCCTACCACTTGCAATAAGGGAGTTCCCTACATATCCTGTTTTTAAGACCCATCGTCTGGCTAACGCCGGCATGTTTACTTATATATTATTTTATATGGATGTTCATTAATGTGCTCCTCCCCTATCAAATAAACAAATTCATAAATTAAATAAAGTTTGTCAACATGCACTCTCAACAGAATGAGCATCAGTCTGCTCAACATGTGCAAAACGTGCTGTTCTTTGACCAGATACCTGCTTGCCCAGGAAGAGATGGTCTGGATGTCGAGCGTTCAGATCCCATAGGACCACCAGGCCTCGGTTGTAGCCAATCAGAATCTTCCCAGGCAGCTGGGGGTGTTCCTGAAGAGATTCCACTGGTCCCAAAGACTTCCCACACCTGTAGTCCTCTGGCAAGCTGAAAAACACAATACTATTATGCAACAACCAAAAACATTCACAGTTGGAAAAGAAAAATACACCCACACAAACCAAAAACCACTATCCCATCTCAGGGCTGCTTTTGAAACCCATCGATGCCATATTTGACCCTGTGTCCTCATACATCGAGGGATTGCATCTCTTCCTCCAGTTCCTCATTAGACACGGAACAGAGATGTTGGAGGCGAAAATAACTGAGGAATGCCATGTTTAATGAGCAGCTATTTTGTAAGTAGAGCATAGGGATTGGAAAGCAGAGAGCTAATGAGGTTCAAACGTTAAAGAAATAGCTCTCTGAAAACTCAAGCCAAGAATTCATCCACACAAGTCCAAAGACTCTAGCCCTGGCACAGGAACCTCATCTAAACAACAACAAATGAAGCCAGGAGCTGTGCTGCAGGGAAGATGTCCCAACTACACCGCAAAATCCTGTGTTTATTTAAGTCAGAGAGCCAGAACCGTTTATTTAACTCTCGAAGTGTCCGTTTCAGAATTAAATGAACACTTCAGTGTGCATTCGTTCTTCAACAGCAGCACTAGAAAGCAGAAAGATCAGAGATACCGCATTGAGATGACAGAGGTCTTGTCCCAACGGGGCTGTGTGGTGGGAGGGGGTGAGGAGAAAGAGAGGGATGCAGATGACAACAGAGCGATAAAGCAGAGGATGGAGGGCAGACATATCTGAGAAAGAGAAAGTGAGGGGAGGTGGGGGGAGATGGGCGAACTCTCTGGGCACTTGGTTGCGGATGAGGCAGAACCGACCCTGGAGAGATAGCCTGCCTGCCACACAAATACGTGCACAAACACACACACACACACACACACACCTCTGACTGGTTGGGGAGGGCTGACTGAGGATCCTCTCCGGAAGCAGACAGGCAGAAACCCAACAAAACATTCCATTGTCTCCCTCTCTCTCCCTCTCTGTCCATGAGTATTTTTAGGGAATCCGGCATCCTGCTGCAGAACCCGATGAGCTTGTGTGTATGCGTGTGTATGTGTGTGTATGCGCACGCGTGCGTGTGTGTATGTATGTGTGTGTGTGTGTGTGTGTGTAAGATCGTGCGCGCGCGTGCATGCGTGTGGAGAGATTCGACTAAACACTTCCCTGAACCGGAACACCAGGTTTTGGCAGCCGGCACAAAGCCGCACTGTCCAACATCTTCTCTCCCATCTCCACACACAGCGCGCACGCACACACACACACAAAGCCTTATCAGGGCCCTTGTTAGGCTTCAATTCCGCCCACTTCCATAAACAAGCCTGTGTAATGAGGGGTTTGGCCACTCAGTCAGAATGAGGCTGTGTTACAGCAGAACACAACAGCACACTGTTAGGCAGTGTACAAACAGTACAGTACAATGAGGAACGCAGTGAAATAAACACACACTCTTGTCCTGCAACATATGTCTGCCACATGTTTCTAACATACAGGAGTCCTCTATGGAATGGAAAGAATGTACGGTATGGAAAGAAAGACAGTGAAAAAGAACAAATAAGTATATAGTTTGACAGACACATATTCCATAAGTATATGCATATATAAAACATTACTGGATGTTATAGTATGCATGACATGAACAGCGAATTGAATTAATGCAACAAATCAAAACCATAAACCCAACTTTTCTGTGCTTGGTGAAATCCAGAAGATGACAAACAGACATGAATTATTTTCTTTATAAATTATTAATGGATTGCTGTATAAGCTGTTGACAGAACATGTAGGATATACTGTATATCTAACGTTTCTGTAAACCTTTCATTTCTATAAACATGGACAGATGCTTTCTGTTTGAAATGCCCGTATGGAAATTGGGAAAAGGGCCTTTGTGTATTCTGCACCCGTGGCATTCAAATGCGTTGCAGAATGACTTGCAGAATGAACATGTCAATGTTTTTACATTTACGGTATCTGGTTATGAAACAGACTCTTAAAAGTATTTTAAGAAATGTGATTTATTTTAACCACATGAACCCTAGTGTCCTGATTCTGAGGTGAACATTCAACGAAAATAGCAGATCTTCCAAGATCAAACTACAAGCTTGTATATGTGCTATTTTCGGCAAGGAGATTTGGTGTAGAGGAAAAAAGGAATGGATCATGAATAGAGCCCTGGGGGACCCCGGTCAACTAAATATATAGATTGTATTGTCTTCCTTTGTTTTTTCTGTTTGTAACTGTGTTTTAAATTATGCTGCTGCCTGTCTTGGCCATGTCTCCCTCAAAAAATAGATTTCTAATCTCAATATTCACTATCCTGGTTTAATAAAAGGTTACATTAAAATAAACATATATTTAACAGGAATTTCGACTGAACACATCTGTGTCATTTTAGATTTTAGCGTTGGCTTGTTAGCTAGCTTGTACATCTGTATCTGCTATTTTTGAACATTTCTGAAAAATCTTGAAGGTGTGAGAACTTCTGATTTAGAAGGCATTCTGATTGACTCGGCCTCAGGTCTTAATAGGTTAAACTAATAATTCACTACCTTTGCACAATGTCCAATAGTTCATACCAACTGGACTGAACTCAGCCTTGCAGTGGCACACGTCAGTCTGCATTGTACTGCGTTTGAAAAAGGTCTGAGTCACCGTGTGAATCAGGCTGAATCACCATCATGTCAGGGACAGTTATTTTATTCAATTGTATTTGAGAATTGAACTGGAATTATAACACTCCACTTCTATTGGATCTCTGCCTTGCTTCACTTTCTTCGGATCTGAATGTTCTTGTGGTCCCTGAACCTCACAACCGTGACTCAACTCCTGTGTGTGTGTGTGTGTGTGTGTGTGTGTGTGTGTGTGTGTGTGTGTGTGTGTGTGTGTGTGTGTGTGTGTGTGTGTGTGTGTGTGTGTGTGTACGGTGTGTGCAGGGTGTGTGTGTACACACAGTTTGGTGTGCATGTGTGTTTTGTATGGTGTTGGTAACCTGTATGGTGTATGTGTCGTTATTGCGTATTTTGTGGTGTGTGTATGCACAGTCTGCGCACTCGCACTACTTCTGCTACATGCACAGTTGGGAGGCGTGAGTGGAGGGGAACGGGAGTGTATTTTATGTTCAAAGGCGAGAAAGAGTGTTTATAAAGAAAAAACGAGAGAGTGAACAAGAGGGAGAAAGAGAGTGAGAGGCCATTAAAGTGCCTCTTTTCATAACGTCTCCAATCCCATGGCTCACAGATATGGAGCGATACACAATCACACTAAGTGGCTTGTGTAGTGAATCCAAAAAGAGACCAGAGTCCAGTGCTGAATGTTTCACTGCATGGGGAAAATGCATATCAGAACACAAACTACACAGTATTCAGTCTGTTTCCATCTACAGAAACCATGATGTGTTGCATTCAAGAACCAACAGTCCAGCTCTGACGATCGCAACGGATTCTATATAATTCTAATCTAGAGTCTGTTTCTATCAACAGAACCCTGATTATGGTGCGTTCAAGAACCACTCTGTTTATCAAAACAGACTCTAATGATCATTGTAGGGCAGTGGTTCTCAAACATGTTCTTAAAATTTTAAGGACCCCCATAACTCTGAGTATATAAATGGAACCAAATGAACCATTTGCTTCCATTTGTATACTCTCAGAGTTACAGACCTGTAATCGTCCATTTTGAACCCCCTCAAGGAACCCTGAGGGTCCCTGGACCCCACTTTGAGAAGCACTGTGAGCGTATGTTTCTATCAACAAAAGCCCTGATGTGTTGTTCTAGAAGCAGCCATCTGGTTTTGGAAGAACAGGACAAGAGGCACAGTGGAGGATGACAAAGTTCTCAGCGCTGAAAAAGCATTTGCTTGCAGCTGCTTGGGTGCATTAATGAATTATTGATTCAAGGTTCATGAGTGAGTTTATGAGTATGGAGTTATTAGTGTTATGTTACAGACTCTAGGAACACACACACACACACACACACACACACACACACACACACACACACACACACACACACACGCTTCTCACCTCTGCATGACCTGGTCCTGGAGCAGTGATTGGTTGTCCCTCAGAGAGAGGCAGGGCAGATCCAGGAAGTACACGCCCCCTCCCTCTGTTCCAACGCAGAGCAGGTCACATGACCTCGGGAGGAGGAGCACAGTCACCCGGGTAGCGCTGGAGAGGGAGGAGAGAAATATGATGAAGAGATACCCATGGAATGATGAAGAGATGCAGATGGAATGCACACGATCATGACATTTTACTTTTAACTGTCATACAAATAATTGCGATCGACGATTTGATTGTGTTTTTGACATTGAACATTGGAACAAATAAATACAAATTTACATCTCCGTTTTTTCTTTTAGGCTATGGAAACAAAAAATATAATAAAAATAAATAATGTACTATGGCCAAAACAGGCCATATTTAATAATTGTATACTTTGACTATGGTTTTAAATAGTGTAAATAGCCGATCTATACAAGCTCACAATGTGTGGAATTCTTGTGTAGATCTGCAATTTCCAAAAGTTTTGAGAATGTATGAACATTTTTCAACAGATGAAACGATTCAGACGATTATGCAAAAATAGTTATGATTATATCAAATAATTACGATAGGCGATTATGTAATAATTGTGACAGAGCTAATGACACAGACATGTCATTTCTCTGCGGAGGAGAAGAGCTGATGAGAAAGAGATTAAGATGGAGCGAAGGAAAACTGAAAAGTGATGTTTGCTGAATGACAGTTCTAACAGAGACGCGGGGAGGGGAAGAGCGTAAATAGGTTAAGGGAAATCAAAAGTAGGGCTGCGCAATTTGTTGAACACCAAAGAAGGACAAAAAAACTCAGCTGGCAACTGCAAATATAAAATCCCCAAAGACTGCAGTCTTCCTCTCTTAGATCAAAACGAGGGCGTTTGGGGAAGTTTTCTATGATGCACGGGTTGACTCGTGATCCACAGGCTCCATGAAAGGCTCCTGAAAGTGCCAAATGGCGACAGCTCTAGAATGTGTTCTAACAATTTTATGGCAACCCATGTCTAGCCAGCTAGCACATTAAAAAGGACAGACACATCGTCAGTGCCTCTTTCTGGTGCTGCTGCTTAGATGCGCCGTTTGTCCTAAATTTGCATAAAAATATTATTTTTACTAATACGCGTGTGCATCCCTGTCAACACTCCAAGCTTTGCTCTATGCGAGTCAATAAGCTTTTAACCATCTGTAGGCTATCAGGCAGTGTCACTTTTGCCATTCCTTTGGACATTTCAATTGCTAAATCATTTGCAATTCCAAAACAGGCCTACATTTCAGCCCACAAACAACTTGGTTATCAAGCAATCCACTCATCTACATATTCATCAGCATTCCACATTTCTCCATCCAAAGTCAATGCTTATTTCATCGGTTCATTAGGATTCCACTGGGGATTTCCATAAATATTTCTAATTTCTCCATCCATACGCAATAATTTTTTCATAGGAACATTAGGATTCCACTAGATTTCCATAAATATTAATCTTCTTATTTCATGGATTCACTATAGCCTATCAAGCGTATATTTCATTTGTTTCTATATTTTCTATATTTCTATATATTCTATAAAAAACAAAACCACATACACACAAATAGGCATAGTAGAGTTTTATTCTACATTTCAACAATAGGCCTGAATGCTAAGCAAATGCAATCTAGTAGTCTAACCCTATAGTAGCAAGAAAGCAGAAACATTTTAAAAACAGCGGCTTGGGTGCAGTCACCCACTAGCCTTGTTTAGAAACAACAGAGCAGATTGCGGTCAGGGTGACAACAGCTGCTACCATGGTGTTCAGGTGACTCCAGAGCTGACCAGTGCATCACTATAATAAAGACTACAACCCAGAGTGCTCCTTACAGGTCCCGACTGAAATTAATACTGCATATTTTGTTGTGAACACAAGTGGCCCTCTCTTGCACAGCGCCTTGAAAAACATTTTAAAATAGTGAAAATAGCCGATATACAAGCTCTCAACACGTCATAGAGCGGCTATTTTCACTATTTAAAAATGTTTTTCAAAATAGTAAAAAAAGACGTTTAGGCATAAGGGGTAAGAAGCGATAGGGCCCAAGGTGTTGTTCCTGTACCGTTTGTAGACTAGGTCCACAAATTAAAATCAGGTGTTGGAGAAGTAAAAGAAAATAAATTAAATTATCATATTTCTTTCCAGAAGAGCACTTGTTTGGAACCAGTACTAAAATAATACATTTGTATAGAAGATGGTGGGTCAAGATGTTCGCAGTATTCAGCAAACCAAATCACAATATGTCAATGTAGTGTAGCTGCAAAAGGTGATTTATACTTAGTTGTGCACCAGTTTCGCACACCGGAACATAAATAGCCAATCTATAAGCTCACAACGCGCTGTGAGCTTGTACATCTGCTATTTTCGGGGTGCGACACGGGTGCGCAAACAAGTATAAAGGGCTGTTCACCCAAGCACGATAACTATAACTGTAAGGATAATGTGAGCGTCTACACTGACGAACGATATGTTCTATAAACAGCAGCACCAAACAGTCTAGCTGTGTGAGCCTGTGTCAGAGAGCCCACACGAGAGGGCACGAAATAGAGAGATCTCCCATCTCTGTGGTGCTGAAAGACACATCCAATAGGATATATGGATATCATTGCTGTCGGGTGTATCTCCAAAACTTTACAAGATTTACAAGCTCTCAATGCCTCGCGATATATCTGCTATTTTCACTACTTTTGTGCGACAAAGTAGGGCATTAACTTGAAATATGGAGATACAAGATTTCTGCCCGACACCAGCAATATCCGACTCAAATTATGATTTACAAGGAGGCGAGATAGTTGTACCTGAGGTAATGACAGCTGGCCTACCAGCTAGCGTTAGCTACTCATAATCGTCTCTTCATCTCTTCAAGGGTGAATGACGCTGACTGCATCCCAGATGTCCTTCTGAGAGAGTCTGAATGGCTGGCAATGTTTCCATCATTCATAAAAATCGTTCTGCAAGTGATCCGAACGACATTGTGTACGTCGACCATCGCTGTCGTTAATAGTTGTGGTGTGGACGCTGCCATCCACTTCAGTTAGAACCGTTTTTTAAAAACGACATATTTATAGTTGCCGTTATAGTTATCGTGCTTACTGTGAGCGGCGCTGTACTCAGGCTTAATGGATGATGGAGTTAGACTGAGGCGTGGAAATAGCAGGAGTGTGCACTGTGCAGCGTTTCGATGTCACTACTCACACTGATCCAGTGAAAGGACACCTGACACATGGCCGCACATACAGGTAGGAGAAAGAGAGTGAGTGACAGGGTCACAATGAGGTGGGTGGCTGCCTGTAGTTCTCCCATAGGCAGAGGAAAGGCAGTGGTGGAAAGTAACCAAGTACATTTACTCAAGCGCTGTACTTAAGTACAGTTTTGAGGTACTTTTACTTTACTCGAGTATACTTTATATACACTTCTACTCCACTACATCTCAGAGGCAAATATTGTATTGTACTTTTTTTGCTCCGCTATAATTATTTGACAGCTTTAGTTACAAGTTACTTTGTAGATGTTTTACTGTTATTACAAAACATACACTTAAACCCTATTCTGTGCTTCGAATATTCAAAAATAGCCAATCTACAAGCTCATAAACAAGCTTGTAGATCTGCTATTTTTTGTATTTATGCTTTTGTACTGCAAGTATATTTCTGATGCCAATACTTTTGTACTTTTACTCAAGTAGAATTTTAAATACCGGCCTTTATATTTCTACATTGTGGTATTGCCGCTTTCACTTAAAATCAAAGTACTTCTTCCACCACTGAGGAAAAGACACAGAGAACAGAGCGATAGGAGTAAACAGAGGGAGCGACCCCTATAGGAGGTAGAGAGAGAGAGAGCAACAGACGCTCACATACCTGCAGCTCTCTATGCCCGGCCTCCCTGGAAGGGTGTAGTCACATACCTCCTGGAGACACACCACGCCCTCTCTCTTGACTCCACCCACCTCTCTGGGAGCCCCGCCCACCAGCTCCCACAGGTGGATTGTGTTGTCGTCCAGCAGCGACAGCAGACGGCCCTGTGACAAGAGTCAGGGCAGACGTGGCATCACAAATCAGCTGGGCGACAGGGCATAGCAGTGTCGGGCATTTTGTGGTGCCACTGATAGAAACCCCATTCATTTCCCCATAGAGATTTCCGAAAATATTTATATATATTTTTGAAGCCTGTAACCAAGCCAGCCCCTGATGAATCATGATACATGCAAACATACAACATTTAATTCTGTGTGCAAAAATATTTGAATATTTAATTATAAGATATACTATATTTCATTTCATTTTTTGCGGGAATTATATATTTTTTGACACACAATCAAATGTTTTATGGTCATGATTCACCAGGAGAATTACTCTCCCAACTCATGCCACCGTTGCAACACTTTGAGAACAAAAAAGTGAATTAAATTAACTATTATCTAATAGTAATACCTTTATAGTCACTATTATCACAATCACATGCAGCATCAGTGACAGACTGTGTGGAGGTGTTGTTTGCGTACCTGTCCAGGCAGGAAGTGTATCTGTGTGACAGCAGCAGTGTCCTTGTGTAGTCCTGTGAACTCCACACCTGGTGACCCATAGCTGGGAGGAACCGTTAAGGAACACACAGGCTAGTATACAGTATATTTCCTTGTTTGTTTTCGGGCAGAAACCTCTTATCTCCATATTCTTACTTTTAAAGTAACACCCTACTTGATCACACAAAAGCATCAAAAGCAGCAGATCCTCAAGCTCGAAACGCGGCGCGAAGCGACGCGTTTCGAGCTTGTAGATCTGCTACTTTTGCTACTTTTGAATTTGAATCCTGAAAAGTAACAGTTTTGGACATATAAGGTTTCCACCCGACAGAGACAATTTTCTAGAAAGTGTAAGAGCAAATCAGATTAGACAACAAGTGCACCAAGAGGCCTAATCCCTGCACCTACATCTGTTGTTGTACATCTCTCTGTTCCGGAGAAACACAATGAGTAATTGTGCCATTGTTTTTGTTTTTTTACAGTAGATCACAGCACACCCACCCAGTTTCATGAATATCGTACGTGGTAAACAGGTTGCATGGTCCACAAGGCCATGATGCCAATTATACAGTTGGTGTATAAAACCCTGAGTAGATTAGTGTTTTTGTCTTTCATAATACCTATTCTGAACCCCAGGTGGTGACTATGTAATCACCAGACACAAGGGAGGTGATGTTTCCTTCCCTACCCTCGAGAAAGTTTTTTTTTGTTTGTGTTTTTGTTATATTGAAAACATGCTTTCAAATGATTTTAAAATGGGTCATCTGCACTCTCTGTCCAAGCCTGGTCCCGATGGAGGGAAGCTAGGCACCTGACTCGATGTTGTCTGCTTGTCTTCTGTCTATGTGGGTGGGGGTTATATCCTGCCTCATCAGCGTTATTGTACAGTCTATTGTCTATTGCTTCCGTTGTATTGTAAATATGGAAAAAAAGACAAAGTTTCATGAATATCTGCTTATCCATTCATAGTTATTTTGCCAACAGACAGGACAGATTAAAATGCCCTGCCACACATTGCTGTGGGCAGGATCACACACACACGCACACAATTTCTATAACAATGGGCCCAATTCACTAAGCTGGTCGTAAATAACGTGTAAATAAAGTGACTAAAGAGGGTGTATTTTCTCTAAGCAAACGAAACGAAAGCATTGACGAAAGGGTGTGTAAATCCCTTAAATGTGCGGATCACAGGTGTATGTCATGATGAATCCGGACGGCTGCCATCTGATCGTAAAATCACAAGCGCGCTCCCGAGAAGTTCATTTGCATTGTTCCACGCCCCATTTCACACCATAAAAAGGCAACAGGAAATATCCAACTTCAAACTGACTTCACCTAACGTGAAACCAACTTCACCGCGCTGAAGAAGTTCAACTTCGTCTCTCGTCAAAATATACAGATCTCGTTGGCGTTGCATCGCCTTGACAACTTGTACATCTGTTCTGTCTGGAAGCGAGTCCCTCGATTGCACGATGGATCAGCTGAACGTAATGCTCTCATAAATGTGAATAAGAAGTTTACAAAGTAACCCCACCACCAAATAATAGGCTAACAAAACAACAACGAAAGGATAATATATACACTTTATTGATGAATCACACTCATAATGTGGGAAGTTGCGTAAATTCCTTTACGTTCAAAATATGAGATTAAACAGCTTAGTTAATCGGGCCCAATGTCTCTCCATCCCAACTATCTCTGTCCATTATATCCGTCTTTCTCTGAGAGTCTGTCCCACAAGGGGATAATCAAAGACAGACTAGGGAGAAAGAGGGTGAGAGACAGACAGAGATGCTTAAATAGAATACTTTAACTGGTTATTCAGAGTGTTGTAAAACAGTACAGTGTAATAGCAGTGGTGAAGTTAGAACACTATAGCAATTACCAACTGCATATGACGCAGGAGACCAAAACCACTGTAGAATGTGCGCGCGTGAGTAATGAATAGTGTGTGCATGTAATAAACACTGTACTGTGTGTATGTGTGTAATGAACAGTAATCTCTGCAGAATCCTCCCTTTGTTAGTCTAGTAAATGAAGCAGAGCCGATAAAACACAGGCTGCCTGCAAGAACTGTGACGCCATGTATACACCAGCGAAGCTAAATTAGGCAAAACTGTGAATTAACACTTGCATGCTGTACACACATGCTAGCAGCCACACACACACACACACACACACACACACACACACGTACGTACTGTACTAGCACATACTGTACACATGGCTCCTGGCATGTAGATAAAAAATAGTTCAACAAGAGGAAATTCGGGGAGCGTTCACAAGATGTTTGTCTTACTGTAGTTCTTTACACACATTCATGAACAAACACATCTCTACCTTCCTACATCTCTCTCTTTCCCTTCATCTCCTCCCCCTCTTTCTTTCCATTCATCTCTTCCTGCTCCAGGCTCATCTCCCTCGCTCCATCCAGCACCATTTATTCACAGTCTCTCATCCTCATCTTCCCTCTGTCCATCCATCTATCGACCGATCTATACCACCATGCAGTGGTGTAAAGTGCATTTACTCAAGTACTGTACTTAAGTACAATTTTGAGCTACTTTTACTTTATTGGAGTATTTCTAATTTTCAGTACTTTTACTTCTACTCCACTACATCTCAGAGGCAAATATTGCACTTTTACTCCACTACAATTATTTGAAAACTTTAGTTACTAGTTACTTTGCAGATATAAATTATCACATTATAAAACATTAAAACATTAACCATTTTAGTCCTATTTTATACATAGGCTATTTGAAAATAGACGATCTACAAGCTCACAACGTTGTGAGCTTGTAGATCTGCTATTTTCAAACATTTTAGTACTTTAAGTAGATTTTGATACCAATACTTTTGAACTTTTACTCAAGCAAATTAAGAATTCTGGACTTCTACTTGTAACAGAGTACTTCTACATTGCAGTATTGATACTTTTACTTAAGTAAAACATTTGAGTACTTTTTCCACCACTGCCACCATGATACATCCCTACTATCTATCCCTCCATCATTCCATCTCTCTTTTCCGTACAAGTGGAACCAGGCGCCCATTGCATTCCTCTGTCCTCTCCTCCTCATCTCCCCCATTCCTCCCTTCCGCTTTATCCTCTCCTCCCCCATGTCTGTTGGTTTCCCAGTCCTCCCAGGAGAAACACTACACTGACATTCCTCCATCCTCCACTTTCTCCCCCAGTCTTACATATTTTCTTTCTTTTCTTTCCAAATCCTTCCCTCTCTCCTTGTCATCACCTCCCCACTCTCACCATCTCCCTCTCTCCTGTGCTGGTCCTAGGGCTGGGCGATAGAACTTCCAATCGATATCACGATTAATGAACGATTAAAAATAAACGATTTACAAGCTCACGTGTCGCGATGCGTTGTGAGCTTGTAGATCGGCTAATTTCACCATTTCTGTACGCCAGCATTGTTCAACAAAGTATAATGCCGGGTTAAGTGGTTAATCAGACTAATCGATTAACCCATTAAGACCTGAGGCCGATTCTACAAATGTCATCTAAATACAGTTTTCTGAAAAATATATGTTATGTTTCTATATCAGTGGTGCTCAAACTTTTTTATGTCAAGGACCCCCAAAATGATATGTATTTGCCCGCGGACCCCCATCTCAAAATATTTTGTTCCAGGGCCCCCTGGAAGCAAAGATTTGAGTTACAAATGTTCGCTATAAAAATATATTCAAAGATTTGCACACATTTTCTAGATTTTTCAAAAATAGCTACAAGTGCCGTGCTATGAGCTTGTATATCTGCTATTTTTGAATAGCCAAAGTATAAAATAATGGTCAAAGTGGTTACACAGATGTGTTCCCGGTCTTTTTTATTTCCAATTATAAAAAGAAAACGATTTAGAATATACAAGACAAAACAAAAATATACAAAAAGTAAATCTGCTTCTCAAATTAATCGGTTAACCTACATGAGCAACATTATATCGGTTATTGTTCTAAATATCGGTTTCTAGATATTTTTTCCTCCCTCCCTACCCTCCTTCCTCAGGTCTCTACCTCCTAATGCTCTCCCTCCTTCCTTCACTGGTCTGTATCCCTCCAGTCCCCTCCTATGCTGTTCATTTAACACTCAGGACTTGCAGTGCAGGGAGAACCAGGAGAGTGCTGCACTGGCACTTCTCCAAGCTTCATTCTCTCTCTTTTTTCGCCTCTCCTCTTTCTCGCTCTCCTTCCTTCTCTCACTCCCCGTGCTGATTTTCAGGAGGCCCCAGGGGAATGTTCTACTGGATATACTGGAATTCCTCCATCCTTCCTTGAGGACAGTGGTTCTCAAAACCGTTTTCTTTTTTTTCTCGAGACCCCCAGTTTACTGTGTACAAATGGAACCATTTGTACAATGGTTCCATTTGTAAACTCTCAGAGTTACCAATAATTCAGCTGGGGACACCCTGGGACCCCCTCAAGGACCCCACTTTGAGGACCACTGCTTTAGGCTTTACCTTCAACGGTTTCCCTCTCTCCATCCATCTCTCACTGTACCAGGTTCCAACAGCCCCTGGGGACTCTGTTATACTGGCATTCCTCAGTGAGGTCACTTCCTCTCCCCAGGTTCTATTTGCTGCAATAACACGGTCCGCAGACAGGAGGTGTGTGTGCATGTACAGTATGTGTGTGTCCGTCTTCTTTTTTTTTGTTAAACAAGCACATTTAGATGGGTCATGAATCATTGCAGCACCTCCAGATAAAGGGGAGTCTTCTAGGAGCATTATAAAGAAGAGGAGGAGTTGTGTGTGTGTGTGTGTGTGTGTGTGTGTGTGTGTGTGTGTGTGTGTGTGTGTGTGTGGAGACATCTACAGCTGTGTTAGAGACAGGAGAGGGGAACGTGAGGAGAGAAAAGAAAAGGATGACGTGAGGAACATCAGTCTGTTCGTCTGTTAAAAAGAAAGAAAGAGTGGACTGAAACAGATGGACAGCTGTGTGTGTGTGTGTGTGTGTGTGGGTGTGTGTCTGCGTGCGTGCGTGCGTGCCTGCGTGACAACCGATTCATCACTAGTAGACAGGGATTTGCTCTCCTCCCTTCATCAATCTGTATACAGATCTACAGTCCATCTCCAGACTAACGGTCTCACACTCTCAATCTGTTGTCCACACTGTAGCTACAGTAGCAACTCCTCCACCTCCTCCCCAAACTGAGCTCATGCTTCCTTCAATGCATGAGGAGTGAGCAGGCCGCTGCTTATCACCTGACAGGGGAGGAGTTTCCCCGGTAGGACGTAGTGCGGGGAAGGAACACGTTATTTCCAACCAGTTCCTTTCCCCTCCATCAGGCGCCCTGGCTGACCAGGGGGAGGCAGTATAGAGACCAGGATTACTGCATGCAAACTCCACGCAGAAATGCCCATTCGCCAACCCCACCTAGGGTATGGGCACTGATGACGCGGAGGAGAAAAGTGCCCCCCCAGTGCCCACAGCGTCCCCGGCGGGAATCGAACCCAGGACCTTCTAGCTGTGAGGCAACCGTGCTACCGACTGCTCTCCCTTTCTATGTATCACATTTTGTTTCTTTGTCATCTCTAACAAGAACCATGATGAAGAACTGTGTCATCTTCTGGTCCTGACCACAATAAGGACAAAGGATTTAATTCCTGGAAATGTGTCCATGCTCATGACCACCCACACACACACACACACACACACACACCAACACGGGTGCTATGTGCGCATATGAATGTTGTGTGCACACACACAAGCGCACACTGATCCTAGTGATGTCAGAGGGGACAGCTGCTGGAGGGATTCCCTACCGATGATGTCATCACTTCCTCCCTGGGGGAGGTCTGTGGCTCTAGCATGAAGGTGGGAGAAACACTGTATGGACCCCGAGGTCGCTAGGCTACGCTACGCTACGCTGCTGGATTACCACAGGACGTTCTGTTGTCCTTGTACAACATTCATATCTACTGAGGGATTACTGTTCTACCGTTTTGTGCTCCGCCCACGCTCCCTCACATTGCTAATTATTTGATTAATCAAGACAATTGTCTTTCACCGTTTTTGAAAGACATTTCTGTTGTCAGGGATAGAGAGAGAAAGGGTAGTGAGGTAAACATACAGACACAGGTGTAGGCCTGTCACAATGATTACATCATTTCCAATTATTTTAGATTATCCCCTAATCACAACTATTTGAGATAATCTTAATTATTCTGCATAATCGTCACAATTGTTTCCAAAATGTTCATACATTTTAAAACATATTAAAAAAATAGCAGATCTACAAGCTCATAACGCATCGCATGGTAACGCGTTGAGAGCTTGTAGATATTAGTTAGTTATTAGTTTTATCGTTATTTCAAATACATGTCACAAGGTAGGTCTCTGTATACCCATAATATGCAACCAAATTACTAATGCTCATTTGTAATATGTGTAAGCATGCAACCGTACACATTTCCCCTCTCCCTCCCTCTCTCACACACACACACACACGAGATCAAAAGAGACAGCCTTCTATCAGATGTGAAAGAGGAACATAAAAAGGCAGACATATCTGAGATCAAAGCACCGGCCACAAATTCCCAGGATGCCTCGCATGAGTAGATGAGCAAAACACCAGAGAGCTCCTCTTCTACAGCTCAAACACAAGCATACACACTGCTGGGTGAATGGACCCAGGGATGCCATACCGGACTGGACTCGCATCTGTCTTTTCCTTCCATCTCAATAAAGAGAGCATGTATATAAAGGTGGAGTTGACGGCTCAACATCCCTTTACAAAACACATAAGATATAGCCTAGGAATCAAATACGGTAGACCAAAGAAGACAGGTGGACTCACATCAATAGAAAAATATCAAATAGAGATTGCCTGTTTATTGTACCGTTTACCTAAAGCAGGAGTGGGCAACTTTGATGATGGAGAGGGACACTATTATTTCCACACTCACTCCAGAGGGCCACATTGCATATGCTGTCGGGCAGACACCTCTTATCTCCGTATTTTAACTTTTTTCGTAAATGAATGCCGTACTTCGACCATTCTATGTCACACAAAAGTAGCAAAAATAGCCGATCTACAAGCTCAAAACGCGTCGCGGTGCGACGCGTTTTGAGCTTGTAGATCTGCTATTTTTCCTATTTTTGAAGTGGAATCCTGAAAAGTAAAATTTGTATTTAATTTCAAATGCATTTAGATATACTTATGTTAACTTTTTGAACCTAAGTACAAATACATTGGACATAAAAAAGACAACAGAATTTTAATACTAGTCATTAAGCTACTAATATAGACTGAAGTAATTAAAGCGGGTCATGTTTGCATGTTTGGAACTGTAACAGCTGAAATCAATAACATATCAGTATTCTGATATTAACCTGCGGGCCGCATTAAGTGAAGGTGGGGGGGGCGCATGTGGCCCCCGGGCCGCCAGTTGCCCATGTTATGTATGACCTAAAGGAGAATATAGGCCTACGTGTGAGAGGACTAGTACCCACTCACCCTTTGGAGGGAAAACAAAAACCTTTATTAAAACTTCAGAGGCCCAATGGACTGGTCTATAAGAGCAGAGGAATCAGGCGGGAGACATGGGATTAGTCCCCAACCCCCTTCCAGGAGGAATGAGAGACCTGTTGAGTGAGACAATGATGTAACGGTGATCAGTGCAGGGGAAACAATTTATCAAACGCCGAGTTTGAAGGGTGTCAAGCGCAGAGATTGGCCTCTATTGCTCACAGAAGAATTCTGAAATGGACACACAATGGTGGCCTACAGTAACTCATAGTTACTGAGCCACTGTCTATTCCTCGGTCCCTCCCAACACACACACACACACACACACACAGTGTGCAGTGTAATTGCCCGGCGATGCAGAGACTGAGCGTTAGCAAGGATAAAGCGATTTCACGGTCTGAATACGGACAAACAGACGGCATTGTCCTCTGCACGGACACACACACACACACACACACAGCATGCCCGCCCACCACACACACACACACACACACACACGATAGATATACTGTATTTAGAGAGTAGGGTGCTAGATTACAACCGCACACAGAGAGGAGATGGTATGTTGTTAGAAACAAAAGACCAGCATTGGTGTATGTGTGGAACATAAAGGAAAACACAGCCAGTTAAATAACTTTTTGGGGGATTTATACTTTTGAGTCATCATCTCCAGGCATTTTCAATAACTCCGCCCATCCCGCCAGACACATACACACTCTTACACCTAGTCACACACACACACACATAAAACAAAAGGACACACGTATTCACTCACACAATCTTTTCAGATGTCAGGCACATGGCGGTCTATATGACAAGACAAGCCAAACAGCTCCACCCACCCAATGGTGAGACAATCCTCCACCATTTGCATCCACCCCCTCTCTCTCACACTCCCTCCCTTTCACCCTCACCCTCCCCCTCCTTCAGTCCCTCGACCATGTTCTCCTTGCATTGATGACACTTGTGGAAGAGGGTTACTTTCCAGTTAACAACAATAAGCAACAGTCTTTATGCCACTTTCTCTCAATCATCATCTACAGTAATGTCAACTGATTCATTCCATTCATCGTACTGTTGCTCTGTCGTGCTGTGCGTCTGCATTCGGCCCTTCACTTTGCTCTTTCTTTCCCGTCCATCGTTCTCTCTGATTTATTTATTTTCTCTCCGAGCCAACTTAGTTTTGTCCATGTTTGTTTAGTTTTTTCCTCTTTCCCATACAATGGATGGGATGAGACAGTTTCTTCCTGGTCACATCCATGACTTCTCTCCCACCATCTTCAGACTTCTTCCTAACTTCCTGGACCACTGTGCTCCCCCATCCCTCTTATGCAACACTCGGCACACTCTGCCCAGCTCATTAACACCACACAGTCTTCACCCCAATAGCCTACAGACATTTTTGCACGAATGCCCACTTAGCTCAGAGCAATAAGACAAGTTGGAGGGAGGGAGAGGGAGAGAGGGAGAGAGAGAGAGAGAGAGAGAGAGAATAAGGTGCACCCAGTGGAAGAATTTGGCATGGACCAACGGGTGAGGGACAGAGAGTGGGAGGATTTAAAAGTCCCCAGATCCCCTCCGAATACCAACGAGCCACAACACATGTGAGGAGAGAGGGGGGGGGGGGGGGGGGCAGGGAGGAGGAGACGGTTGAGGGGAAAATGAGGGTAGAAGAAGGAAACAGGGGAGGGGAAGGGGGAGTTGGATTATTAAAGGTTGATTCAGCATCTGTTTCCTCAGCTGGCTTTCATCACACTGACTGAATGAGATGTTACAAGGCTACAGTCACTATAAACTACACAACACATACTAAATTATAACACAAATTACAGCACAAACTATTCTACAATCTACACTACAACGCACATTATATTACCACATAAACTATAATAAAAACTGCTACACAAACAATCATGTAAACTACAACACAAACTATAAGACAAACGACAATACACACTACTACACAAAGACAATCTGCAATACAAATTACAACGCAAACTAATAGGACAACCAACAACATAAACTACAAACGCAAACTATTGTACAAATAACAATGCAACAAAACAGACATAAAATCTCAAACATCAAACATAAAATAGAAAATACAGTAAACTTAAATGGTTCAAAAGTTTCCTCTGTTTTGTCAGTTATTTCAGCACAGAATTGCCAGTCCATTCAACTTCTTCACATTTATTGTGACAAGCAACTAAAACCTTATTAGAGTCACGTATAGCAGAAAAGAAACAAGTTGGACAATATTTTACCCCAATTAAGCAGTCCTATAAAACTCTACAGAAGATCTGGGAAGTTCCGCATTACTTCTTTTTCTTTGCCGTTATGGCTGGATTTTAAAAAGTTGGACACTTAATTAAATCTTCTCCAACTCTCTATACAATACTCACTCTTACCTCAGACACAGGCACGTCTGCGCGCACACACACACACACACACACACACACACACACACACACGATCGACTAACTACTTATATTTTATCTTACAAGTGGAATTGTAATAATAATGGTTGGTTACCTGACAAAGTTTAGTAATGAAATATTGTTGACGGACAGAGATTTTGTGCATTTATAGTAGGTGCAATGTTTGTTTAAAAAGCTGTTATTTATATAACAATTAATCGTAAATTTCATGATAGTGACAGCCCTACTAATGAGTAGTGAGTGATTTCGGACAAAGTGCTGGTTCATCAGTGGTCCATGGTACTATTGACTAGCACGTCCCAAGATGACAAGATTGTCAACATCCAGTTTTTGTGTTCAGTCAGTGACTCAGTGTACAAACAATATTGACAGATTAATCACTTGCGTAATCTCCTTTGGGTGTATGATGCAAACGTGTAAATATTGTCAACACTGACATTTTAGAGACATCCCGAGATTAATTGCTGTTATTCTTTGTATTCAGACAATACAACACAAGGAGACTATGCAACTATGGACTTGAACATATTAATACAATCATGAAACAGACTTTCATCTCTGACCTGAACTATTTTGTGCTTTTTCAATGCTTAGCTACAAAATGAACTGGACATATCATCTATTGCAGCTTGTCTACAGTTTGTCGAGCAGCACTTGACTGTGACATCATTTCACTGTGTCCAAAACAAACCTTGAACAAACAGTGTGTTTGCTCACTCAGACAGAAAGCCTTTCAAGCACATGACAGCTGGAACAGATAAACACACATAAAGTTACATTGATACTAGCGGATGAGAATACATCCGTGTGTGTATGTGTGTGTAAATAGTAGCTTGTCCTCTGGCTGCTGAGTGGACGATACTACAGCTCCATGATCAAAGTTTAAGCATGATTCAGCACAAAAGCGCGCGCGCACACACACACACGCAAAAGTGAGACTGAACTCAAAAGCATTTTCTGAAATCAATCATGGTTAATTAATCATATTGTTCTGGATGTAATAACGTGCTACTGGATGGGTATATTGGTGTTCTACAGATAAAAACATTATACTATATACACATATGTACTGTATGTAGACAGTATCCAGACCTTACCATAAAGATGTTAAAAGCTAACGCAGGAAGCCTGTCCCTTCCTTCCCTACGACACCTTGGTCATCCCTCCAAGTCTCCCTCTATAGAGCATCGCAGTTCCCGCCCACTTCCTGGTTTTTCCTGGTGCCGGAAGGAAAAACTCAATGCATTTTTCCCATTGACATTTCCAAAAATATTTATATCAATTAATTTAAGCCTAGAATCAAGCCATCCAGGGAATGGTGAATCATGACCATAAAACGTTTTTTTCTGTGATTTTATTTTATTTTATATTTAATTATATGATATACTATATTTAATAAATACCCTTTGTTTTGCCGTTTAAAAAATAAATAATCACAGAATCAAACGTTTTATGGTCATGATTCACCTCGTCCCTGGATGGCTTGATTCTAGGCTCAAATTAATTGATATAAATATTTTTGGAAATGTCAATGGGAAAAATGCATTGAGTATTTTGCGGTGGAACCCGGAAGGGGCGGGAACTGCGATGCTCTATAGCTCCCAAGCTGTGAAATGACCCCCCCCCCCCACCCTCAGTCAGGACTGCAGACTCACTCCCCATTTTCCGACACATTCTTAAAACTCACCTCTTCAGACTCAACTCTACCCCCTAGCAGTCCTCATTCTTTGTGTCCCTTCTTCTTGCATACTTTTTTGATAGATGCTTGTTATGCTAGAGATGTATGTTGGTTGATTGTTCACGTTAAGTTATTTAGATAGATATATACCACTTGCTTGACCACAAATGCTAAGAATGTTATTTAGACGGCATGTTTAGAAAGATGCTATAGGATTGATGTTTACCTGGTGTCCTAGTTACTTGGTAACAATTTTCATTTACTCTGTTATTTGTTGACTAGAGTCCATGCCCTTTACTCTAATCTTGCACTTCGTAAGTCACTCTGGATAATCGTAAAAAAGCAAAATGGGAAAGAAAAGATAGATGGGAGGGGTGGAATGAAAGACAGAAAACAGGAACTCCCTTCAGGCTTGGGAACTGGGGATGTGACTGAAAAAATATCACACCCTCCTAATGGGCAGAGACACCGTTATTTATGAACTATTCAGTCACCAGTTTTAAACAGCCTGAAGAAACACAAAGGCCATCTCACTGAGATGTGTGTCTCAGATGTGTGTATGAGTGCGCGCGTGTGTGTTTGTGTGTATTCTACCATTAGTATGGAGGTCATATTGTCTGACCTTTTCCCATCTTCATACAGTTTGACAAAACAAAGACGTGATCTGTTTGTTTGTAAAAGACAGGTATTGTAACTGTATGCAAGATGCATTTTGTCAATTTGAGAAATAGACATTGTAAGGACCATTTTCCTGGTCCTTTTTTGGTTAAACATTTTTTTTAATAGGAAAAGATTCAGGTTGAGGTTAGAATTAGACATTTAGAGGTTAGAATTAGGTTCTGGGGTTAAGAGTTTCCCCTATTTTAAACCTAGTTGTGAGGCGACACACCCAAAGAATAGCCGATCTACAAGCTCACAACGCATCGCAGCGTGATGTGTTGTGAGCTTGTGAGCTTGTACATCAGCCATTTTCCAACTATTGTTCTACTGTTTTACCTAAAATGTTGATGTCCTCACAAGTATAGTAATACAAACGTGTGTGTGTGTGCGTGGTCCAGACAAAGGAGACGGTCCAACATGCTGAGCTGAGGACATTTAAAGTCCTCCCGTCTCCAAGCGGCTCTCATCCCAAGCCACTGCACTGGTTACCGTGGAAACGCACTCAAAAGCTGCCTTCATTAAAGACTAGACTCAGCAACAATGCTCTTACTCAACCAGTGCGCGCACACACGCACGCACACACACAGAGGGTTAACCCAGGGCAGCGCAACGTGCATTCCACAACGGGAGACTGACTCCCCTCTGACACCCCAACCACCCCCACACAGGCTCTCTCAACACACACACACACACACACACACACACACACACACACACACACACACACACACACACACACACACACACACACACACACACACACACACACACACACACACACACACACACACACACACACACACACACACACACACACACACACACACACACACACACACACACACACACACACACACACACAGTCCCCTTCCCCTCCGCTGAGCCCCAGTCTGTGGTTCAAACAGAATCTCTCTTGGCGTAATATGACTCTGTCTTCATAAACATACTGAGGGAAAGACAGAGAGGAGAAGAAGACGAGGAGTGTTTATGACAGAGGAGGGAACAAGGACCAGAGAGTGGAGATAGTACCATTGATTTGGTCTTCCACTCTCTGCTTGGAACAGATCAACAAACAATACATCAGGATCACATACCCCGGCTCTCAACTCCTGAACTGCTTCTAGAACCCCCTCCCACACACACACACACACATATCTGTCAACGTGTGTGAAAGCTCTAATCTCTAATAGAAGGACGATCACACTACAACTGACAGACTTGTGTGTGTGTGTGTGCGTGCGTGCGTGCGTGCGTGCGTGCGTGCGTGCGTGCGTGCGTGCGTGCGTGCGTGCGTGCGTGCGTGCATGCACGTGCGTGTGCGAGCACACACACACACACACTTGTGCTACTCACAGGTATGTAGGCAGGCACCTCTAGGTCAAGGCTGAACTGCTAAATGATATGGGATCATGGACGACCACATACAAACACATATTTACCCTGCACACACGCACACACTTTCATGTCACTATACTTCAGACACAGTTTAGTCTATCATGTCAAAATGTTTGCCACCTCTTCTCTTTCACACCTCTCTCTCTCTCCCCCCCCACCCCCTCTCTCTCTGTGTGCAGTCGGTGCCTGGTACTACCAGTCTCTCGCTCTGAAAGCTGCAATTCAAAGAGCTGATTCTCTAGTCTACTGCATCAGCATAACTAAACACACACACACGCACGCACGCAAGGAATAGTCTCTGACACACTAATTCAATCTACACAAACTCCATAAACACTTTTTGCAGCGTGTGCACAATCGCACTCAAAATACAAACACTCTCAAACATGTTGAACATGCTCCGAGTATATTTGTGCACACCACGCTGAAAGTTCACGGCACTGGAATGAGCTTCACTAGATAAACCACAGCTCAGTAGATCAACAGACAACTCCCTGGTACGGCACAGAAACACTGATCATCTGTGGTACAGCTAATGGGGCTATATGGAATTTCCATAATGCTGTAATGCAGCAGCTAACCACTTAACCCATTAACACCTTTACCGCCGGGCCCGTAGTTCTACGGGCCGTTAAATCCAACGGTTAAGCGCCGAGCCCGTAGTCCTACGGGCTGCGGTCTTTTCGCGCATGCGCGGTCCGGGTGCACTTTCGGAATTTTTTTGATCCACTTCCGTTTCCGGTTTGATGACAGGAAATAGAATTATTTGGGATCCGGTTTCGACGATCACGCCCGCTCCCATTCTACAGACGAAACTGAAACTCAATTCTCTTCCTGTAGTTTTTTCTCCTCGCATTTCACTGTTTAACGTAATCCGCTCTAACTACAGTCATGGAAGTCCGTTTGACATGCGGTCTTCACTGGGAGATACAGGGAGATCTCGCGGATGTAAACAGACCGTTCACGGCTCAATCTTAAGGATTTTAACAAGATCTATGGCGACATGAAAAAAACAAAAAAACAACAAAAACACCTTGGCACTGGTGAGTACATTATGAGATTAACCTCTGGCGGTGGATGTGTTAAGACCTGAAGCCGATTCTACAAATGTCAAATGTCTATCAGTGGTGCTCAAACTTTTTCATGTCAAGGACCCCCAAAATGATGTGTATTTGGCCGCCGACCCCCCCCATCTCAAAATAGTTTGTTCCAGGGACCCCCCCAGAAGCAAAGATTTGAGCTAAAAATGTTTGCTTTAAAATAAATATTCAAAGACAAATATATAATAAATATTCAAAGATTTGCACACATTTTCACAATTTAAAAAAAATAGCAGATCTACAAGCTCGTAGCGCGGCACTCGGTGCCGTGCTATGAGCTTGTAGATCTGCTATTTTTGAATGGCCAAAGTGTAAAATAATGCTTTTTATCAATCAAAAAATGTTTATCAATCAAAACATTACAAAGATGCGTTCCAGGTCTTAATGGGTTAAATTCTCTATACTTCATTGTATGTCAATAGCGAAAATTGACTATCTATAAGCGCACAACACGTCGCCTTGCAATGTGTTGTGAGCTTGTAGATCAGCAAATTTTTGCCGAATGTTCACCTATTTTCGACAAATGTTGACATGCCCAGAATATGGACGCTAGGGTTCATGTGCAAAACGCCATTGCTCATCCATAAGGCTTTCCACAATTATTAAGTAACCGCAGTATGATAGCATGTTGTTGCGGTCGTGGGGAAACCTTGTATGTCCAAAACCTTTACTTTTCAGGAACTCCAATGTAGTCATAAGCTCTTGTTAATACTTTTCATTGAATATTCATAAAACCCACACAAACTTTTCACTTAATTCGTTTTTTTCTAAAAACTGCAAAAAATAGCTGATCTACAAGCTCGTAGATCTGCTATATTTGTAGTAGGGCATCAATTTACTAAACAAAAAACACGTTTTGATGGAGATACGAGGCTTCTGGCCAACAGCAACGATATGCAATGCTGACACACTTCATTTTACTAGTGTTAAGAGTTAAGATGTACTGTATGGTACTGTGCAGTAAGTGGCAGTGCTACACTCATCGCATGATCAACCTACCCTGCTTGTACTGTCGTGTGGTATTGACATAGAATAAATAGTTTTGTTAGTTTCAGTTATATATTGTACTGTGATCTGTGCAAACACAGCCTTTTCTCTGTGCCCCAAATGTGTTAGGAGGAGCCTGAATAAAAATAATTGCAACAAATTATCTGTAATTTGATTTGTAGGACTGAGATTCAGAACAGAATACTTTTTTAGAAATGCATCTCAAGCATCCCCCCCCCCCCACCCCACCCCATCTATGTTGTATGTACAGTAGTTCTACAATAAAGCCAGTGTAACCTGCACAGAGACTACCCAAAACAAACCCAGAACCGCTGGAGATGATCTCTACACAACTTTGCACTTTCCAACTGAACCCATGTTATGTAAACCCAGACACACTGTAGATGGATCCTGTTAGCTTGTCCTCCTACCACAGCTCTTTCCTCTTTCATTGACAAGTGACGGAGGCACCACTGCCAAGGAAACGACCATCGCTACCAGACAGAATGTCAGATTAACCAAACACTGTAATTTAGCTCAATTTCCATCAAACAATTATGGGCCATGTGTGTACAAAATACAGGTTTTTTTTTTTACTATTGTGAAATATGCTGAGTGGGTCTAATGCTGTGGCAGGACCCACACTAGAACTAAAATTAGGATGACAACAAGGATGGTTTTATGGAAGCAAAAACCAACCCCCACACACCCCACCCCAAGCACCGCAGCAACAAAAGGAAAACGCTGACTGATTTTACCTATGAACGACCGTTCAGAGAGAGAGAGAGAGAGAGAGAGAGAGAGAGAGAGAGAGAGAGAGAGAGAGAGAGAGAGAGGGAGAGGGAGAGAGGGAGAGAGAGAGAGATGAAAGTTACTGCAGTGCAGACAGAGATGAAGTTGAGTCCACATAGCAGCACTTACCAGAGAGACAAACAGCACTGGAACAGAACAATTAATTACAGGGAGCAGATAATTGCTGGTACAAAGGAGAGACGTGCGGGCAAGGTGTTGATGTGTGTGTGTGTGTGTGTGTGTGTGTGTGTGTGTGTGTGTGTGTGTGTGTGTGTGTGTGTGTGTGTGTGT
The DNA here is from genome assembly GCF_963280865.1 of Gymnoscopelus braueri. NCBI lineage: Eukaryota > Metazoa > Chordata > Actinopteri > Myctophiformes > Myctophidae > Gymnoscopelus > Gymnoscopelus braueri. Next base: position 28,650,413 of record NC_137615.1, read on the forward strand.
GTGTGTGTGAGGGGAGAGAGAGATGGATAGAGGGCAGGGAAGATATAAATTATAATTAACACAGGATACACTTTGATGGCTCCTGACTTGGTACCGATGGCCATCAGCTGCAGTTTGGGGTCGTAGGCCAGAGCACTTGGCTGGTGGGGAAATCCATGCTCCACAGTCTGATGAGAGAGACAGAGACATGAACAAAGACAGAGTTAAAGAAAAAGCGACAGAGACAATGCGTGAGTCACAATTGTGAGTTTGTATATCGGCTGTTTTTGTTTCAAGAAATGTTTGAAAAATGTAAGAAAATTATATTGTCACATACGATATTGGGGTATTTGGTCAGAAATATCGTGATGATTAATTTTGTCCCCATTGCCCAGCTCCTCTGTGTGTGTGTGTGTGTGTGTGTGTGTGTGTGTGTGTGTGTGTGTGTGTGTGTGTGTGTGTGTGTGTGTGTGTGTGTGTGTGTGTGTGTGTGTGTGTGTGTGTGTGTGTGTGTGTGTGTCACATGTACACACTTGGGACAGAGACTGTTGACTGTGCAGTCAGCGCGGCGTCTAAAAGGGAGGACACCCTTAATAAACGCAAAACTTTAAAAAGTAGTGATGGAAGGAGCATTGTTTAATTGCAACGTTCTGCAGGCCTTGTTAAATGGGATTAACAGAGTGTTAGGAGACAGCTGGGAAAATATTTATGTCTAGGCATGAAAGAAAAGACTAACAAACGAATGAGGACAGAGGGAATTTATGGGAAATCTGGGTTAATATTAACATATATTATTCTAGGAGATTATTAGACGAGTTTAATTCAGTGTCTCTCCACCCACATTTCACCAATTACCATGTCACTGTGAGAAGATATTGTTATGGACAGTGTTTCTGCGTGTTGTTGACTGTGTTCGTGTCATAGGTGATCTTTTGGGCCAAATTCTGGACATCAAACCAGTTGACAGGGGATGGAACAGTACGCCAAATTGGGCTACATAAGTTTAGGGTAACGAGTATATGGAATGCAATGTCCCAAAAGGCCAAAACATTTGAAAAAACAGTGTGTGTGTGCACGGGCGTGCGTGCATGTGGTCCTGTGCTGCTGTCACTGTCCTGCGGAGAGGCCATGGACTTTGTCAAATCCATATTATTAAGCACAACACAAGACCCACCCACACGTACCACTGGGGGACATTGCATTTGACTTACATACATTTGATTAATGCCTTCATTAAATCCATTCTCAGTCTGTTAACCATAACCGATCTAAACCTAACATGTATTTACCTTAACAGATACATGCCTATCCTTAAGCCTGACCTTATGAACTTCTGTAACAACAAATCAGTGACACAAATTCTTTCACCAATTTGACATGCCGTCCCCAATCACATGGTTTAATGTCCAACAGTTGATGTCAAACGTGTGCTGGAAAACACTATTGTTCTCTTCTCTACACGACTAGTGAGGTTCAACTCCTCACACTAAAAATAATTGGCCCTCCCAAGTGAAAATAATATATAATTAATAGATATTCTGTATTTAATTCACTTCATTTGGATTCAGTTCAGAGACATTTAAGAATGTGTTCAAACATAATAATTATTTAAAAAGGTAGAGTATGTTAATATACAAAGCCTAAAATATTATCAATGCCCCAGGATTCCTCCTGCCCTGTGATCCACTGCCAATGTTATATTTTCTCACTCCGTGCCAAAAGTTCAGGGACCCCATCTGTTCAACTGTGATTGACACAGAATGCAGTCAGACAGCAGGTCAAGGCCAGTGGTTCTCGACTGGTTTTGGTTTGCCCTGCCTGGATGTCACACAGAACTTGTTGTCACTGCATTTGCAGTAACACCGAAAACTGTATCCATTGTCAATGAAATCATATTCAATTCACAACTGCTATTAATACAGTACATTCACTGGTCCAGAGAAATACAATCTCACTTCCTACTAAAGCCTCCCATGCTAAACATGTATGCACTCATGGTATCGTAAGGCACGCTTTTCTCAAAAGTGACCACCAAATGACATAGGTCAAAGTGTGGTCCAGGGACCCTCAGGGTTCCTTGGGGGGGGGGGGGGGGGGGGGGTTCCAAATGGACCTTTACGGGTCTGTTATTCTGAGAGTTATGGGGGTGCTTTAAATTAAAGTTTTGAGAACCACTGGCTGGCATAGGTTATGTACAGTAGTAATTGATGTATGTTATATATTAGGCATGTAACGATTTATCATAAATCAATTTAAATCGATTCAAACTGGTGACAATTTAAATCGATTTAATAAAATAATGTATCGCGATGCAAAAAAATAGCCAAAAAAAGAAGAAAACACAAGATCTTTGTAAAATAATTGATTAAAAAAAAAAAGTTTTCAGTTATTTTCTACTGCATTGAGAAGCGGATAAGAGAAAACACATTATTGTAAAAATAATAAAAGATAAGAAAATACTGAATTTGTAAGAGAAATAAGAACAATTATTTTTCGGCCATTTGTCTGGAAAATAATTTTGTGTTTGAAACAATCATATCGTGAACCTAGTATCATGATTCGAATGGTATCGTGAGTTGAGTGAATCGTTACATGCCTATTATATATGCATACTTTGAGGTCCCTACCAGTATAGTAACATTAGTCAAGGTGATAATATGTAGCTTACTGGACAGTGTTTTTAAACTAGTTTCGCTGGCACTCGCTTCTTGTACCTCACACAGAACCATCACGCCAGTGGGGTCTCCCCAGAGTAAAAGACAATCTCACATTTACATATAATGGCTTATTTCCAAGTTTAGTGGGGACTGGGGAGCCAACCTTGGAGGACATGAAACCGGAGACTCAAATTCAATGGAAATGCTTTCACCCCATGGCCCCTCATAAACAGACTGATTCTGGAACCTTTAGAAGAGTGGGCTCTTAAAACCAAAACCACAGCCAAGGGCAACCTCTACAAGTCTCCATGACAGTGTTTCTCAATCAGTGGGTTGACATCCAAGATACATTCTCACACAGGGTCTCGCGGGGATGGCAACTTACAGCAGAGGGGGGAACATTGTGTTATATTCTCTGAAACTGAAACACTGAGTTGTGACTGCCAGTCACACTTGGTTCCTGGCTGAGCAGCAGCATCAATTCACTGCCACTGCTCTCTGAACCATCTATATACCAGGGGTCTTCAACGTTTTTCAGGCCAAGAACCCCCTAGCTGAGGGAGAGATGAAGCAGGGACACCCTCTATAATGTATAAATTGTGTTTCAGTTTAACTTTTTTACTTGGTCTGCTCTTTTTTCCTCTCTACACCTATACCTCTTTAAGTTCTCAGAAAAAGGATGCTATAGGGTTAAAGTGGTTAATGTAAAAATATATTTGGCGGCCTGCCCAGTAGTAACTCTGAGGACCCCCTAGGGGTCCCGGACCCCCTGTTGAAGACCCCTGATCTATACAGGACAGGCTGGACTGTTACAGACAGAACATCCGCAGATGAATCATCATGCATCAGCAATTCTTAACACAAACCAAAACTAACAAACAAAAACTGGAGCAATATTCCACATGGGCAGCATCATCATGCAGCTCTGCAGTTCTGAGCTACAAAATGTCCAAACCACTTAAAGTAATCCCAATAATCTGCACCCTAGATGATAATCCGTATATTATCCACGATCGGGGTGTTCACTCTAAATTCGCAGTATTAGAGCTAGAGAACGGTGTCTGCGTGTGCTTGGATGTTAAGTTTGAAATCAAAGCTCCCATTTGGCTGCCTGGAACACTATTAACGCGCCGTGAAAGCAATTAAAAACCCACACTAGATGCATTCCAGTCTCGCCTTCAGCCATGCGCTTTTAAAAACCAGCATCATCTAAAAAATGCAACAAGAAAAAAATGAAATCAGGACGACAGAGAGGGAGAGCAGAGAGGAGCGGTCGAGGGAGACCAGAGCTTCACACAACAAATTCCTGTAAATGTATCCATTTGTAACTCCAAGTGTACAACACATGTAACCAAATGGACCGTTACATGTAGCACAGACACTCCCCCAAATTACATTGTAGGAATGCTGCAGAGTCAACCTCACTCGACTCAATAGAAAAATGTGCCGTTCCCCCAAAAAACTCGCCTGGGTTCTGGGTTGTAGTTTCTGAGGGACAAGGGGAGCATTCCCTGGTAGTCGCAACAGACAGACAGACAGACAGACAGACAGACAGACAGTCAGTGCGTTGGCGTTGTGTTGTAAATGTTTGTGCCGTTACTTCACCTTGTTGAAGGCGAACAGCTCCTGCTTGATCTTCTCTCGCTGCGGGTCGTTGCCCTGCCGACGAAACCTGAACTTCATCATCTTTGAAGCTTCAAGCCCCTGTCGGGCCGGGAGGGGGGGGGAAAGGAAAGGAATGGATAATAACACAATTCCTCAGGGGTTGAAGGGGTGCCGCTCGAGCAACGCTAACCGAACTAGTCCATGCAGGCTCTGATATGAAAGCCAGGCTGGCTTGCAGCAGCAGGGCAGAGGCTCCGCTCGTAGTGTTGCAGTTTATTGTACGGGGCTGCGGCTCTCTCGCTGTGTGTCTCCCTCTCTTGGCACTGTTTAGGTCGTGGGTAGTGTTGCCAGGTTTTGTGAGAGAAATAAGCAACCAGGTCTAGGAAAACAAGCCCAAAAGAAGCGAGCCCTTCTACGTTGGCTATTTGAAAAGAGCTGATCTACAAGCTCACAACAACACGTGACACACATTTGAAAAATGTGGAATATTTTTGAAACATTTAAACAACATTTGTGTGGCATAAAATATTTTCCAGATGGGGGTCCGTCCGTGGACAAATACATTAATTTGGGGGTCCTCAATATGAAAATGGTTGAGAACCACTGACTGATATAAACAACATTTAGGAAGCAAGCCCAAAGAAGCAACTACACTTTAGAAACAAGCCCAAAAAAACACAACACGCAGCTACCAATTAAAAAAACTAAACAAAAAAACAAGCCCAAAGTCCCTTGTAATAAGCGGACATGGCAACCCTGTTCGTGGGTTACACCACCGACCACCCTCGCCCCCCCTCCCCGGTTCACACGAACCCCGTTTGTGCTGCCCAATCAGCGAGAAGAAATCTGTGACCAATTATTCACGCACGCCCACAAGCCCCAGCTTTGTGGAATTCAATGCTCGGTTTATGGCACCGAGCGCGCCATTGAATCCTACTAGTGCGGCAGTGGTTCCCAAACTTTTTTGCTCAAGACCCAAAAGAGAAATTAGACGTTTGTCCGGTACCCAAACTAGTGTATATAGCAGATTTACAAGCTCACAATACGACTCTTTGCGCCACATTGTGAGCTTGTAGATCGGCTATTTCAGTAGGCCTACTTCTTTAACATTTGTTTTCTAATTTATGGATTTTTTTCATGACATTTTGTGGGATTTTTTAAAAATGTTTTGACATTTACTCGTGACCCATAAAAATGTGTCCGCGACCCACACGGGTCCCGACCCAGTGTTTGAGAAGCAGTGTAAGTGAACATGGCTAAAACGTGTGACAGACTCGACTCCACCACCTCGGCACACCACGGAGGAGAAACTGAACAGTCCCCTGAGATTTTGAAGAAGGACCGCTGTAAAAGAAACGGACAAGTTTAACAGCCAATAGAAGTCGAGTATTTATAATTGGGCTACCAAGTGAACTTGATGGTATGCCCCCCTGATCTAGGACATCAGGCATCAATTAATATTCACAAACATATGTAATATACAAACTTTTATTATTTCCCACTGTACATTCTTCAAGTAAATTATCCCTGTACATTATTTCCAAACAAAAATACATTCTGTTACAATTTGAAAATCATTGTAGTGCAAAGTATTCTTTCTTTCAAAGTCAGTGACGTGGCCTGAAAGTTAAAAAAAAGAAGGGGGCCCAAAGGGCAGGATGTAGTACACAAAATATAAAAATTATATCAATTGTGCATTCACCTGCACCCCATGGATAATCAATTTATGCCAGTGGTCTCACAGTGGTGTCCAGGGACCCTCAGGGTTCCTTGAGGGGGCTCCAAATGGACCCTTTTACAGGTCTGCAACTCTGTGAGCGGACAAATGGAACCAAATGAACCCTTACGAGTCCATTTGGTTCCATTACACTCTCAGAGTTATGGAGGTCCTTGAAATATATATATTTTAAAAAAAAGGTTTGAGAACCACTGATTCATGCCAATGTTATGACCTGTGGATGTCCTCTAGACACATAGCAGGAAGCAATGTGCTCTGGTTGCTCAGCCACAGCAGCAGACAGACACTTCTAATCCTTGCATCCTGTGTCTGAATGCGGTTCATGTCTCTACTACTACCACTCCCTTCCACCCGCTCACAACTGTTACATCTACACACTGTCAAATCCTCAGTTTGTTTGTAACTCTCTACAAATGAAAAACATTTGTAGAGATGACCTAAGGATTTTACTGTGTACTGCAGCAGCATTTATTTTTAAAGACAACAGTATTCATGAGGTTTTGTCTATCCAGTCATTGATGATAAAATATGCATTTTATGCAATGCACTTTAGTACACTTATTGCTG
>NC_137615.1:28661958-28671958 GCF_963280865.1 Gymnoscopelus braueri
TGAGAAAATGAGCATGCCTGTGTGTGTGTGTGTGTGTGTGTGTGTGTGTGTGTGTGTGTGTGTGTGTGTGTGTGCGTGCGTGCGTGCGTGCGTGCGTGCGTGCGTGCGTGTGTGTGTGCGTGCGTGCGTGCGTGCGTGCGTGCACTCACAGAGCAGGTCTTGATTTTCAGGTGTCTCTCGATCCCTCCAGGCAACAGGAAGAGTTGTCTCTTGGAGCTCCGCCCAGCCTGCACAAAAACAACCAATCACAGAAGATCATCAACGATAAGGAGAAGGACACCATTAACAGCAGACTGAAAAGAACACTGATTGCCTGAAGGATGTAGAGCAGATGAGCTGTGATTGGATGACAGGCAGGCTGTAAAGTAAGTGGATTGGTTGAGAGAAAAGACTGACCAGCATAGCTTTGAGCTCCATACTGTTGGGGTATTCCACACGGCCGCCATATTGGAACGTCCTCCTCAGGTTCTGCTCACATGCCTTGGCAATGCCTGTCAATTAACAGCAGCGGCCAATCAACACACATGCTGAGAATCAACAGATTTAAGATGACACTGATGGTATTGATTGATTGATTGATTGATTGATTGATTGATTGATCCACTGCATGTGGATAATAGAGTATATTGTACCTTGGTACTGAACCCCAGGGCCAGCACACGCATCCTGTAGGAACCTCATCAGGAAAGGCTTCAAAACCTCAGAGCACCGATGGAACGCTGACAGGATGTACAGCAGCCTCCAGCCTCGCTGACAGCTGTCACTATAGACAATACACACACACACACACACACACACACACACACACACACACACACACACACACACACACACACACACACACACACACACACACACACACACACACACACACACAGTAACAACAAATTCAATTGTCTCCATGGAAGTTAATAAAACACTTCAATACAAACACAATGCAGTGGGTTCTAAATTGTGGAAACTTAACACAAATATGAATAGTGCACCACTACAGTGTGAGTATGTGAATGTTTATATAACAGAGAACTCTCTTACGCCTTGGGGCTGGTGTTTGCCGTAACCTGCTTCATCACCTGGCAGTAAGCCTCATCCCTCATCAGACCATGGTCCGCACTCGACTGTAGGATTCACACACACACACACACACACACACACACACACACACACACACACACACACACACACACACACACACACACACACACACACACACACACACACACACACACACACACACACACACACACACACACACAGTATATAACACTATGCTACAAAGTAAAAGCATTGCTCTTCCCTTAAACAGCCATCTGTGTAGTAATGTTTGCCACGTGTTTTCTTTCTGAGTTGTTTCTGTGAAGCCCTTTTGAAACTTTGGTTCAAAAAGGTGTTATATACTAAATAAGGAAGAATATAATTTCTAATGAGCTGCAGTCAGCTTCCAATTTTTGGATGGCCAGAACAACTGACCGGATATTGTTTTGAACAATTAGGCAGGATGCAGATTGATTTATTTACTTACTGTACAATTCCTTTAAGATTCTAAATGAGGACAAAGGTTAAGGGGATCAATACATACTGCAATGTGCTAAAACAATGTATTTTCTTTTTCTGAGCTGGGTGACCCTGCATAGGTGAGAAACTGCAAATGTCCTTATCAGCAGACAGTGTGGAGCTGTCCGCTCATCATCAGTGCTGAAATAGCTAGTAACATTCTATTCTGAGAGACATATATAGACTGAAAAAGAGAGAGAGAGAGTGTGTGTGTGTGTGTGTGTGTGTGTGTGTGTGTGTGTGTGTGTGTGTGTGTGTGTGTGTGTGTGTGTGTGTGTGTGTGTGTGTGTGTGGGGCGCATGTGTGTGTTCGTGTTACCTTCAGCATAGAAGACACAAGGTCCTGTTCAGTCTGTCCTTTCAGTGGATAGTCTCCCATGAACCTCATTATGGCTGAACAACAACATGGTAAACATGAATATAAGCCCAAATCCTCATCAGCTCTCTTCCACTGCACATCCATTCTTCCCTACATTCCTACCCCACCCTCCAAATATTCCCATTCTTCCATTCTTCCCTATATCCCTCTGAACTCTCTCTTTCCATCCATACCCTTATCTCTTTCTGTCTCTCTCTCTCTTTTCTCTCTCTCTGTCCTTATTCATCTCTCTCTCTCTCTCTCTCTCTCTCTCTCTCTCTCTCTCTCTCTCTCTCTCTCTCTCTCTCTCTCTCTCTCTCTCTCTCTCTCTCTCACCTAGGAAGATTTCCCCAGCCACTTTATTCATTCCATCATCAGAGAAGTCGATCAAAGACTCCGGGATTGGGGACTGATAACAAAGAAAGAATGACATTCAGAACGTGTTGTCAACACAATAACACCGGCAACGAGTCAACGACTCTCAGCTCAGCTCAACGACCTTCAGGATGATTAGACCCCTCCGCTTCGCGCCGAGATCTAATCATCCTGTCAGGGTTTATTTCTCAGCAATGACCGGCTCGCCGTCAATTACTCTTTGCTTATGTGGTATGCTCTCTTTCCAGTTGAGCCACGATTAAATATTCCGATTAAATATATTTTATATTTTGTAATATACAGCATATTAATAATGTACATAACAAATGTATTAAATGTACCTTAGAATATTTAACCATCTCATCAGGGTCCCTGGTCTCCTTTCCCTTCTTTGTCTTCGAGTCACTGTGGAAAACAAACAGATCGAGACACAATACAAGCTGCAGTCATTTCTCTGTGGTTTACATCTATGATGAATTAATGTAGTAGGACATCAATGTCAGAAACAACACAACACAATACAGGCTGCAGTCATTTCTCTGCAGTTTATGATGAGTTAATAATGCAGGTGGAAGAAAAAACAAACACAATACAAGCCCCAGTAACTTATCTGTTGTTTAGGTATTAGTAAAAGTACCTTTGCAATGAGTGAGTGCGTGCATGTGTGATTGTGGCGTGCGTGTGTCTGACCTTCTTTTCATCTGTGCCTCTCTGTAGTACTTCCTGGCAAACTCACTCATGTTGTACTGGCCACCCACAGGCAGGTCATCCAGGTCAACACTAACAGTGTCTGCATACATGTCACCAACCATCTAACACGCACGCACGCACGCACGCACGCACGCACGCACGCACGCACGCACGCACGCACGCACGCACGCACGCACGCACGCACGCACGCACGCACGCACGCACGCACACACACACACACACACACACACACACACACACACACACACACACACACACACACACACACACACACACACACACACACACACACACACACACACACACACACACAAATAAATAACCCATCACAGAAGATACAGTAGTGGTACCTAGTATACTACAAAATTATGTTTAAATCTTTAGAGCATATTCATTCTAGAACCCAAACTGTGTCACTATATCCTCAGCCTGAGTCTGTGAACAATAACCTACATGTCATCTACCTATATAATTTATAATATGGCCACAGACTTTCATAATGCCCAGTGTCCCTATTCTGGGCATGTCATAATATGCGAAAATAGACAAACATTTGGCAAAATAATTAGAAAATAGCAGATCTAAAAGCTCACAATGTGTCATATTGTGATGCATTGTGAGCATGTAGATCTGCTACTGTATTTTCTCTATTTGACTTATAATTTAGGATTTAAGTGGTTAAGAACTGCTGCCAAAAGGTAAATGAATGGCAGCTTCTGGTTCTATACCTCTGTGGAGAGGTCAAGCTCATGGGCAGCAACAGACGAGCCCATCGCTACGGCAACAGCAGCGGAGGCGGCGACTCGGCCCTGTCTGTGACGAGGCTCCGCCCTGTCGGCAGGGAGATCCAGGAAGTCTGGAGCAGCCACCGGACGCACAAACTCACCTGGAAACACCCCCCACCTCCCAAACACAGCCCCGAACCGCCAGCCTAAACACACACACACACACACACACACACACACACACACACACACACACACACACACACACACACACACACACACACACACACACACACACACACACACACACACACACACACACACACACACACACACACACACACACACAGTACATTTGAGTCTTACAGACCACAATGGAAACAAGCCTGTTGACGTTTTTAAATGTAATGTAAATGCTTTTGAATGGGGTCAATGAAGTATTCTATTCTGTTCTATAGTCTAATATTTTGGTATAGACAAACACATAAAGTTACACACAAATTCAAAGCAGGCAACAACACACTGCATAAAGTACCACCATGTTATCAATTGTCATTGAGTGAACACTCACTTAATTACCTGTAATCTAGATGAAAAACAAACATATTAAGCCTCCTCGTATGAAAAAGAAGATCTACAAGCTCATAAAGTATCACATTGCGAAGCTTTGTGAGCTTGTCAATCAGGTATTTCCATTATTAATCATATGACAAAGTATATAGGGTTTAAGTGGTTAACACAGAGGTTTGTGCTATCTCTACCAGTCCCTTAACAGCTATTCCGACAGCTGCTCTGACCAACCAGTAGGAGTCACTAGTGCAGCAACAAGGACACAATCCCCTGCTGGCTTCCCACCAATGAATACGGCCAAATGTGTTCATTGGGGACCCCGGCAAAGCCAGAGGCAACACTGCCGGGAAGCAACCCCGGGCTTCTGTGGTGGCGGGTGAGTGTTTTACCTCTATGGAAGCATCTGTTTCTGTTTACTGAGACAGTGTGGGGAACAGAAAACAGGGACTTCATGTTGCAAAAGAAAACCTGGTAATATGGTTTCATATACTGGGTGGTCTGCTGCACTGTTACATTTCAGGGCACAACCACTCAACTCAGCTAACTCTCAATGTACAAAAGAGACCATTATACTGTTGGTCAATCCATTTTAGAGTGTCATTACCAGCCTCCAAACCAAAAACCAAACTCAACAGAGAATTAAAAAAAAAAAAAAAAAACATTCACACACAGAAACACAGCAAACCCAGGGTGGATAGCGGTTGGTACTGAATCCAAACCCACCAAAGTCAGGTGTAGGTGTGTCTCTCTTTATCTCCTCCAGAAGCATGACCTTCTTCCTCACTATGCAGCCATAACGTTTACCTGAACACACACACGCACACGCACACACACACACACACACACACACACACACACACACACACACACACACACACACACACACACACACACACACACACACACACATAAATACATGCAAGTACTTAGCGGGCACAAGATGTCAGAGCTGGCCAAACTAGGAAATATGTGTTGTGTGTGTGTGTGTGTGTGTGTGTGTGTGTGTGTGTGTGTGTGTGTGTGTGTGTGTGTGTGTGTGTGTGTGTGTGTGTGTGTGTGTGTGTGTGTGTGTGTGTGTGTGTGTGTGTGTGTGTGTGTGTGTGTGTGTGTGTGTGTGTGTGTGTATGTCTCACCAGCATCCAGCCCGTCCATGTGTTGTAGCTTAATGATGTCCCCCTTGTGGAAGCTGAGCTGAGATCTGTCCTCAGTGATGTAATTCCTCACTGCCACCACATACTCTGAGTCCTGGCAGACAGACAGACAGACAGACAGACATGGATGGAGAATGTGAGGGGGCAGAGATAGAGAAAGACAGACAGAAAGAGACATTTAGTCCCCACTCCTTGGGGTATTTTTGGGCAGTGAAACATAAATTTGTTTTTTATGTTAGTTATGGTTTCTTCCATCACTTCTTCCATCACTTCTTCCATCACTGTGATGACCACTGTGACCACACCGCCCACTTCACACTGGGTGTGATTTTTATTCTTTTGTCACTGTATATTTACACATATGTGAAATTTGTCCTCTGCATTTACCCATCCAATAACTACTAGGAGCAGTGAGCGCCACAGGGACATGTACCTTGGACAACCAGGGCCTAGCTCCCCAGGCGAGCTCACTAACCACTCAGCCATGGCCTCCCCGTACCATACTACAGTAAGTGTATGTAGTTGTACTGCAGGGTTCCCCAATTAGTTTTCCCCAAGGGCCAAATTATGTCTAGGGTACCAAGCCGAGGGCCACACAACCTGTGAACAGATTGGGGCATGGGGGGGCGGTGTTTCCGCTACTCCAGTGACAGTGCAGATACTAGTGTTGTTGCTGCTCTTACCTAGCCTGGTAAACCCTCCCTCCGGAAATCTCATTTCTATTTGATTCCAGGAGTGAGTCTGGCCTGATAGCCCATTCTGCAATATTGGCTGTGGGCTGGAGTTGGGCGGGAGTAATAACGTTGACTGACAACCCCTTCAGCCAATGATAATTTTTCCCCTTCAGCCAATCAGCAGTTCACCAGTCTAATGTGACGCAACGGGACTTTTGAAACGGCGATGCCCAAAATGGGTTGCCTTATTCGGATACATGGGTGTCACTACCCGCCCCTACCGGTTCTCTAAATTTTTATTTTTAAATAGGCTTTGTCATGATTAATTGACCACATATATGAAGTTAAACAACTAAATTCTATCCAAACGATTTATTATAAGTAAATTCCGTGCCTCAAAATAGAAGTTAGAGAGCTTTTTGAAGTCAAAAAATAGCGGAGAATATAGCGCACAAGAAAAAGATGGCTGCCGTTCGTGTTTTGGGCTCACTCGAACTCGCCACCTGATTGGCCAACGTAAGCTGTCAATCACAGAACAATGAGCGACGACGCTGATAGGCTCGGCCGTTTGGCATACAATTGGCATACACAGCCAATATTGCAGAATGGGCTATCAGGCCAGACTCACTCCTGGAATCAAATAGAAATGAGATTTCCGGAGGGAGGGTTTACCAGGCTAGCTCTTACCACCATTATTATTGTAATTATTATTGGTTGTGGTACTCATAATTTAGCCCTGGGATAGGTTTTCTTTTCATTGCAGCTGAAAAGGCTTCAGAACACTGAGAGAAAAAACCTGCCATGGCTCACTGGAGGGGATTTTTCAGTTAAAACCTTTTAATACACGTTTGAAGGACCATGATAAAGACTTAAGGCGGTTACACACCGGCGAATATGCGAATATACGCAAAATTCGGACTCGTTCAGAATAATTAAAAGATGCTTTTTCGCTTAGCTTTTTAGCTTTTTCGCTCCATGTAAGCTTGCATTGACTTTATAAGGTTTTAAAAAAAAACGTATTATTCGCATGAAAAAAATCGCCCCGTGTGTAAGGACCTTTAATGTTTCTTAAACCAGCATGTCATGAAACCTTTAAATCCTGTGTTGATGGTCGCACAAGGAAATAATGCACTCTTGAAAGTTGAAACTAAATAAGTTGAGAACCAACCATTTATTTGGTTGTTACAGTGTGCTTGAAAAGTATGCATCTTCAGTAGCTAGTGATGGCCAACCGTTAACCGGTAATCGTTAAGAAATTGGTAACCGGTTAATACTAACGGTTAATGGTTAACCGTAAAAATTATGGAGCAATGATGCACTTCCAACACCCAAGTCCACTGTGTGGACACACACAGATCTCACAATGCGACGCGTTGTGAGATTGTTGTCCCGAGCTTGTTGTCCCAAAATGTCTCTTTTGGGAAGCACTATGGTCATTTCAAACATTCAGCCCACCCTTGGTGTCCTACAGGCCCTGTGTGTCCTGCCCCGGCCCAGACCAATTGATTTTATTGGGTGACGCCAGAGACAGTTTAGTCTAGTGTTCAGTCTGCGCCGAGGCCCTGGGTTCACACAGGCTCTGATCCTCCTACAGTGAAACAAATCATTTCGGCGATCACGTATGTATGCATTGTCAGTGCAGCACTTCTGTCATCAATGTCAGTGAATACACACACAGACACAGGCACGCAGACACACAGATACACACACACACACACACACACACACACACACACACACAGACAGTTTTCAGGTGATCTAACCGACTGAAACTCTTGTCACACTGTTTACAATAGAAAGGTTTTTCTCCACTATGGATACGCTGGTGTCTCTTCAGGTCACCTAACTGAGCAAAACTCTTGTCACACTGTTTACAATAGAAAGGTTTTTTTCCAGTGTGAATACGCTGGTGTCTCCGTAGGATACCTAACTGACTGAAACTCTTGTCACACTGTTTACAATAGAAAGGTTTTTCTCCAGTGTGGACACGCTGGTGTGTCTTCAGGTGATCTAACTGACTGAAACTCTTGTCACATTGTTTACAGATGTGAGTTTTCTTTCCTGTGTCAGTCAGACGACGTCTCTTTACTTCCGATTGCGTTAAAGTCTTGGTAGACTGTTGACTACTGTAAGGCCTTTCTTCTTCTGAGTTTCCCTGCTGCTGGCTCGTTGTCGGGAACAGTGGGTTCATCGTCAAAGCTGCTGCTATGCATGGGCTGTAATGGTCCAAGAATGTAATTAATGATCTGTGACCTTACGATTCAGGATTGATTACAGGGCAATTACCAGCTGAATGTCAAGTGTATGGATCTCTGCTAATAGTTCCTCTTGTTGGTGTTGAAGTCTCCCTCGATGTCTCTCTCCATGTGCGTCCTTCACACTGTGCAGTCTGGTTTTAAGCTGAGGTGACTCAAAGCTCATGTTGTCACTATGATGTCAGCCATGCCCAAATATGGAGTTCCATGTCATTTACTGAGATAAAGTTACAGCCCAGTCAAACCTCAATTGTCTTCCAGTGTGAAATTAACGAGCGTCAACGAGCATCAGCTGGACGGACACACGCACGCGTGTACACACACACACACACACACACACACACACACACACACACACACACACACACACACACACACACACACACACACACACACACACACACACACACACACACACACACACACACAGTGCTCTAAAAGCCCTCTCCAAAAGCCCTTGAATATGATTAAGGATGACTGTGATTATGGTAAGCTCGCATTTCATATCACACACACCATGCCTGCAACTTTCACTAGCCAAGTGACAGGGGTTGGTGCGGGCCGGACAGTTGCCCCTTGCGGGCCGCAAATGGCCCGCGGGCCGCCTATTGGGGAACCCTGTTGTACTGTCTGGGATTATTACACTGCACTTTCCAGACATGCATGGAGCAGTATTGAAGCAAACTTCGAAACACAAACTCCACACCCACACACACACACACGCACACACACACACACACACAGGCACACACAGGCACGTGCACGCGCGCACGCACACACACACACACACACACACACACACACACACACACACACACACACACACACACACACACACACACACACACACACACACACACACACACACACACACACACACGTGTGTCTCACCTTCTTGAGTTCTGTGAGGAAGTAATCTATCATGTGTTTGACCTGTGGGGCCTTGGCAGAGAACAGGATCAGCTTCTCATTGGTCAGGTTGAACTCCAGCATGTTGCTGGACGGGATCGACACAAACAGGATGTCCGAGTAGCTGTGCAACAGGAAGTGACACACACACAACCAGGAAGTCAGCGTAAAGGCCCGGCGGAGAGGTGTCTAAGGTCAAAACAATCATCTGTCCTCCTAACACTTGGTTAAGTGATGAGATGAAATAGAAAACAAACAGAAATAATATCAAAGTAGGTGCACAGGAAGTAACCCACACTACCAGGAAAGCATAAAAAATCTGAGAAAAATTAGTCCAAGATCAAACTTAACCTCTTGCTGCCACTCCAGACTCAGTCAAGAAACACCTATATAAAAGAGCTTGGCATTTTAAAAGGATGATTTTAACCTGCAAGACATCTAAAATATTAAGCATCTAGGTCTCACTGAGAGAGGGTTTGGACAATTAGTGTGGTGATGGGATTCCACAATCAACAGCCAAGTGGTTAAGTGGTTTAGTGTGCACAAGTGAGTGAGTGAGTGAGTGAGTGAGTGAGTGAGTGAGTGAGTGAGTGAGTGAGTGAGTGAGTGAGTGAGTGAGTGAGTGAGTGAGTGAGTGAGTGGCTGACTGAGTGACTGAGTGAGTGAGTGAGTGAGTGAGTGAGTGAGTGAGTGAGTGAGTGAGTGAGTGAGTGACTGAC
>NC_137615.1:28676958-28699458 GCF_963280865.1 Gymnoscopelus braueri
CACTCCATGCTGAATGCTGCAGGGTCCTAGGTGCTGAGCTAATTTCAGAACGCAAGAACGTTTGGCAGAAACCAGTAAGTTTCAACTTTAAAATAAAAAAATTAATACATTTCCGGTACACTTGAAATGCCACGCAACACTGACACAACTGTGTGGCGGGTGACATACTCATTCCCCTGTCTGAAGGCTTGTACGGTGACTCTGTACCGTACAGATCTTTGACCTGCAGAAACACAGA
This sequence comes from Gymnoscopelus braueri, assembly GCF_963280865.1. NCBI lineage: Eukaryota > Metazoa > Chordata > Actinopteri > Myctophiformes > Myctophidae > Gymnoscopelus > Gymnoscopelus braueri. The sequence goes on from NC_137615.1 coordinate 28,677,197, forward strand.
GACACAGCAAGAGGAGGGGGTGGTTAAAAGCTGGTCAGAGTTTAGGTCAATGTTCACATTGTGATGCTACTGTAAGAATGTCCTCTTCTCTCTCTCTTGCAGTGCATACAATTCAACATGTGATATTTCAGTGCAGCAGAACAGGTCGCATACTGTGTATTTGTGTGTGCGTGTGTGAGCACACAAGCTCCAGGGGCCAGATATCCCTGAAAGTATAGAAGAAATTGAAAAAGATGTAGTGACTCACAGGGCTGGGTGTGCGGGAGTGATGTGGGGAGTATGGGTGGTATTGAATGTGGGGCGACTGGGGGGCCGGGCCGGCGGGAGGGAAGTTGGCCAACATCTGCTGCTGGAGAGCCATGGCCTGCATGGTCATCTGCTGGGCCTGGGGGAGGAACACACACACACAACACACACACACACACACACACACACACACACACACACACACACACACACACACACACACACACACACACACACACACACACACACACTATTATAGCAGGAAAAGACATAGGCTACGGTATGTGATCAAATTAAGTACAGAGTGAACGGAGGAAACTTGGACACAGACCAGAATGATAGCTTGCTGGTTGATGATGGCTTGTTGCTGCTGAGCCAGTGCAGTCTGTTCTGATCCTAAACACACACACACACACACACACACACACACACACACACACACACACACACACACACACACACACACACACACACACACACACACACACACACACACACACACACACACACACACACACACACACACACACACAAATACACATGTCAAACAACAGACAACATACTACAGTATGCACACTCCGCTATGTAGAAAACAGAGGAGGCACACACTGCTGAGTCTGAAAGACACATAGTAAAATCCCAAATGTTTAATCTTGACTGGGAAAATAAGGGTATATGTGTATATTTTATACTCTGAGATAAATTAACACTTGGAATTTTGCTGTGCAAATAGAAATAAACACACAAACACGACACACCCCACTGCAAACAACACACAGTAGACTTCAGATGCTGATCAAATAAACCGCATCCAACAGATCAAACCTATAAACTTTCATTGTGAACATACTGTAACACATTTGTTACCACTTCATCACAAACCGACCAAACTCCACCACGCCCTGCACACTGAGGGGCCACACATGCTGACAAATCCAACGCCTCTCAACCCCCCTTTGCCGTATCCGGCATACCTGGAGGTAAGCCTGGCACCACAGGAACAGAGGTCATCCCTGGCACAGGGGCCATAGAAACCCCAGAGAGCGAGGACGCCCCGACACCATCGCCCCCCACAGTGGCAGAGGATGATGCGAGGACCCCAGAGGAAGAGGACCTGGGAGGGGACTGGGTATGGGGGGTGTGTTTAGGTGTAGTAGGTTCTTGGTAGTATGGACTATCAGGTGGCGGCTGGTTATAGAAGTGGTACCGTGGTTGTGGTGGTGGTGGTGGTGGTGGTGGTGGTTCTTGTTCTAGTTCTCTTTGTTGTTGTTCATACAGCTCACGGTGGTGGTGATGGGAGCGGATGGGCATGGTCGGGACAGGAGCCATCATCCCTCCTGCTACTGGGAGCACTGGGACGGCTTTGGGATGGGAGTGGCAGGCAGGTGGGAGACAGGGTTAAGAGCAAGCCATCTAAGAGACTCTCGTGTAAAACTGACTGGTGGGGGTGGGGAAATTTGATGAGTTTTTTTTACAAAACTGCATATACCTTACTGAGTAAGGTCTGAGGAAGAGCCTCCCACATACATACAACACCAGAGAGAATACCAGCACAGAGATATAGAGCTGGCTCAATGGTGCAAGGTTGTAGTCGTGGTTGGGGTCTCAAGCCTGCACATAGTTTGGGTTTGCAACTTTGCACACCTCCGGGTATGGACTAGTTACATTACATATCATGTACAAGGTGGTATTGAAATGTACAATGTACAATAGCAACATGGCGCCTGTTGAATATTTCATCCTCAGCTTGAATAATTCTGTCCAATTCCCAGACTTTTTTTTGTGAAATGCTGTAAGCTACTTTGCTTGCTGCTTTCTGTGTTCACAGGTCGTAGGATTTAGAGTGCCACTTCTGTAGCTACATTGCTACGTAAGCACTGTCTTACATTACAGAAATCTGACCATTTCTTTTCCACCTAGGAGAAGAATTATGTAAATCATAGCAGCCGAGAGGGGAGGTATACGGAACCAAATATTACATAAATCTACACCAGCTTCTGCTCCCACATTAGGCCAACATGGAACATTACTAGTTGATTAACACATTTCAGTTCGAGTGGGGAAAGGAGCCAAACAGACAAGGACGCAAAAAGAGTGATAATGATGACAGAGGAAGAAAAACAACGGAAAAGACGGACGATCAAGGTAAGACGAGAAAATAGAGCAAGAGAAAGGTAGAAAGAGAGCAAGAGATATAACGAATGTAGTCAGAGAGAGAGTGACAGACAGATACCTATAGAGAAGGAGACGGTCATCTGCGGTTACAGTGACTAGACGTCTATTCATTATCTATGAGGTGAGACCGCTCATTGCAGAGGGAATAAAGTGAGAGAACTTTACACTGCACACAGCTGATTACCTATACTCACCACTACTTACCTAACTACCTACTTACCCAACTACTATATCTACGTATCTACTTACTTACCTACATACTGCATCTATCTGTCTGTCTGTCTGCCTACTAACTTATCTGCATATATACCTGCCTACTGTACCTATCTACCTACTTGAAGACAGACCTATCGTCCTTCTTACCTACACCTACACCTACCTATAACGTTACCCATCTACAGTATCTACTTACTCACCTACTTAGCTATATCGTCTCTGTCGGGTGGAAACCTCATTTGTCCAAAACTGTGACTTTTCTGGATTCAAATAAAAAAATTGCAAAAGTAGCAGATCCACTAGCTCAAAACGCGTTGCTTTGTGTCACGTTTCGAGCTTGTGCTTGCTACTTTTGATGATTTTGTGTGACACTGCAGTATGATCAAGTAGGGCATTAATTTACGAAAAAACACAAAAAGGTAGAATATGGATATAAGAGTTTTCTGCCCAACAACAGCGATACATTTACCTATCCATCTACTCTGACCTACTTACTTAACAATCTAACAATAATACCTACGTAGCTACCTACCTACCTATCAACCTATTCATCTATAAATCTACCTACCTACATAGATCTACTTACTTACTTACCTACCTATATATCAACTTACCTACCTACCTACCTGCTGTACCTACCTACAGTATCTATACCTACTTACCTACAGTATAAGTACTTATAAATCTACCTACATACATAGATATAATATATATGGTAGATTGGGAAAAGGAGCTTGAGGTAGAGGTGAGTCTCACGTCACCTCGCCTGATCTCACCTGTCAAGAGTTCACATGATCACCAGACTCAAGTTCAGCACTTAGTCATTTAGTCATCCAACACACACGCTCACACGCTCACGCACGCACGCACGTTGCACCCACACACACACACACACACACACACACACACACACACACACACACACACACACACACACACACACACACACACACACACACACACACACACACACACACACACACACACACACACACACACACACACACACACACACACACACACACACACACTACAGGTGGCTGCGGCTAAACAGACATGCCGACTGCTCTAGACAGAAAGAGCACAGAACCATTTATCAGCCGGAGGCTAATGCTAAGCATTTAAGACCCACTTAGAACAGACTGAATTAATGATGAACACACACAGAGAGGGTGGTAAAGAGAGAGATGAGTCAGTGGAGAGGGAGTGGGGAGTGAGAGAGCTGGAAAGAGGAGGAGAAAGAGAGCAAGGGAGGGAAGGAGAGGGAAATGAAGGGAGAAATGCAGAGGGAGGGAGAGAAAGAGATAGAGAGAACCAGGGAGTACACACACACAGTATCTGACCTCCTGGGCGTATTCCTGGAGGATAGGGTCTGACCGGGGGTGTTTCACCCTGCTCTCCCTCTTCTGCCGTTACTCCTTTGTGACAGTTGCATCAGTTTAGTTTAAATGTACAATAATACAAAACACACAGTAACATTCTGAAACATTCATTCAACTGAGAGTGTGCAAATGTCTCTCAGAGGTACAAATGAAAAAATGAACACTGATCATTTTACTGAGCGCATAGAAGCAACATAACCTAACTGTCATAATAATGACAATTATGATAAAGCATGAGATGAGGTTTCTTGTAGGTATACAAACACACACACACACACTCGCACGCACGCACGCACGCACGCACGCACGCACGCACGCACGCACGCACGCACGCACGCACGCACGCACGCACGCACGCACGCACAGTCAACCACAACCACATTTACACACTTTAGTAACAGCAATAACAGAAGCAAAGGGATTTGAAAAACAACCTTTGTAATCAAAGATACCTTTGGCCCATATAGACTGACTTTTGTGTAAACTCTGTTTTCTACATTCACACATAACCACAGTTAAAAGGCCATAGCCATATACTGTATAAAGTGAAAGCAATTTGTGTTATCACTCAATTAAAAACATCCTTGTGCATTGAAAATGTACACATGGATGTACATTTTCATGTGGCTGTTGAAAAACGGCCACACGCTTTCTTATCATGACCAACGGGTACAAACAATAAACAAGTATCACTATAGAACCATATTTCAGATTGTAATGATATATCTGAATTTAACACATTATCTAGAGAATATTGCAGTAGTCATCTTATGCTAAAACGAACCCCATTGCACAATATTTCAGCTTGATAACATACAACTCCATTCATCAGACCAATTTTCCCAAACAGAACAATAACAATACAAAAACAAAACCATGTTTTTTTATGATACAACTTGTAAGGTAAATCAAACTAATAGATACCTCCTCCTCCTTTTATCCTGGCTGTTATACTGCTGGTCCTCTCCATGTCCTGACAAAACAAAGAGAGACAGTAAGAGAGATACGGTACACAGAGAGAAAGACAGGGACAGATAGAAGAAAAGGAACAGGTAGAGAGAGAGAGAGAGAGAGAGAGAGAGAGAGAGAGAGAGAGAGAGAGAGAGAGAGAGAGAGAGAGAGAGATGGAAGGATAGTGAGAATGAGTGAAGTATGGACAGCAAGGGCAAGAATGTTTTTGGACAGTATGAGAATGATCGACTCAAGTACCAACAACATGAGAGAGAGAGAGAGAGAGAAAGAGAGAGAAAGAGAAAGTCTAAAGGAAAGAAGGAGAGGAGACGTATTCTATTCTATTGGTCTTTTCGAAACCTCTGCTGAGTGAGCTAGTAGTCATGCAAACTGAATACTCCCTGGGGACACTTGAAAAAACAAAAGAAAGCACACACACACACACACACACACACACACACACACACACACACACACACACACACACACACACACACACACACACACACACACACACACACACACACACACACACACACACACACACACACACACACGAGCGAGCACAAGGAAATGGCTTTGACAACAGATAGATAAGATAAAATAACAGTCACACACAGAAATATTGATATACTGATCACAACACTAATCTGTTGTAATACATTACCAATCCCCCGAATGTGCGAATGCGTTGAAAGTGCGTTGCCTGGTGCCACAGGTAAATACTGTACGGTAGTGCAGGTCACTCAGTAACCTAATAAGCCCCCCCGGCTAGCAGCCGATCATGGCCTGCTCCATTCATACACATGGGTCACATGTTCCACACATCAATCAACATGTCGTTCCATTCAGATCAGGTGCAATGAAGGCGCTGCACAATGACATCCTGAGTGTTCATTTGAACTCTGAGAGTGTGCTAAATGGAACCTGCCTCTATATTGATAATCAGGTATAATCATGTATTTCAACTATGTTGGCTAATTGTTGTTTACAAATCATGTCAATGTTTTGACTGTGTTATACATGGGTAGAGGCCTCGTATAAGCCCTTCTTGCCTCCTCCTGGCACTTTTCCTTTCTATATTTTGTGTACTGTTTTTTGTATTGTTTTTACAATTTGCGCTGAATAAATCAGAGTGTAAAACATGGAACCAAATGGACCCTTATTCTCAGAGTTAAATTAACAATCAGGAATTCACAAGGTATCTTAATGAGGGAGTCCATGGAGTAGTTCAGATTTAAGTGCAGACATGGGCAGGGAGGAGACCGAGAGAGAGAGAGAGAGAGAGAGAGAGAGAGAGAGAGAGATAGAGAACATGTCTTTCTATCCAACACAAGGATAGAGGGATGACATGATGCATCTACTTGCCGCGGTGCTGTGTGTGCGCACGCGCGTGTGTGTGTGTGTGTGTGTGTGTGTGTGTGTGTGTGTGTGTGTGTGTGTGTGTGTGTGTGTGTGTGTGTGTGTGTGTGTGTGTGTGTGTGTGTGTGTGTGCGCACACACTGCTACTCACCATGCTGGTGTCTGACAGGACAGGGTCAAACAGGCTGTCCAGATAGCGGTCCATACCTCTCTGAGTCTGACCATCACTGAATGCATCTGACTCCACTATGCACACGCACGCACACGCACACACACACACACACACACACACACACACACACACACACACACACACACACACACACACACACACACACACACGCGCACACACACACACACACACACACACACACACACACACACATTACAAAGCACATAAATTCAATTCAATGCCTTTATTTTCATTGCAGGTGTAAGAGTATATGCACCAAAAGAAAAACTAATCAGAAATGAACTTGAATGGTCGCTCGGTTGGCGCAGTGGTAAAGTCCCTGCCCACCACCACGGAGGTTGTGGGTTCGAATCCATCGTGATGCATCCGACTTTGTCGGGCATCTTTGCGAACACAATTGGCACGTGTTCGGGGGAGGGAAGCTGGGCGGGGAGGTTGATATTGGTTATTGCACAATATGCTCCTACAGGCTGGGGCGGCACCTGTCAGCAGGGAATGTTGGGCGGGAGTTGTTCTCCCGGTGAGGGCTCCTCACTGGCAGGTGAGTCAGTAGGAAACAACAGCAGGGACAACACAGAAATGTGTGTGGGGAAGAATTAATTGGCATAACGACTAAATTGGGGAGAATAAGGGGGTAAAAATAATTGTCTACTCTAAATTTAAAAAAAGAATATGATTGAACAAGAATAATTTAGGATAAATAGAGACATTTTAACCTTTTTTTTTGTAAAGCAAAGAAAGAATGTTGGAATCAAAATGACAATCTACAAATGTAAAGGTAGTCTATGGCTGAATGTGGAGCAATCTGTGGTGCAAAAAAAATAAGTCAGTGCAGTGGAGGATATGTTAACAAGTAGTGCAATGTACAGGTAGTGAAGTGCAGTTACCAAACAGCACCATGTTGCTCCAGTTCAAGTACTGCCCATAGAATAGACAATGATACACAGTATCATTGCATGACACGCCCAAAATAGGGACGCCAGGTTGAAAGTCGTACGTTTATTTTGTTTATCCATTTGCCTTACGGCTCCTGGTGGAGATAATAATAATAGCTCACACTTGAGCTCTGATTTGGGGGTCAATGTTTCTTTTCAACATTTTAGGTGAATTCATATCTAACTATCCTACACTGTTCCTTATTTATTCTGAAACTTTAACAGCTGCTCTCCCCATTGTTTTAAACAAAAAACGTAATCAAATGTAACAAAATATGTTTTGCTCTCACTAGTCTCTAGCCAGAACCCTATCACAGCATTCATATGGTTGGCATATGCAAATACCTGGTCACGTCACGTGTATGCAGATGTGCTTGTTTGTCTGCGCGTGCGTGTGTGCATGTGTGCATGTGTGCATGTGTGTGTACCATGGCTGTAGTATCCGTCTGAGTCAGGCAGACTGTAAGCTGGTTTGCCGCTGCTAAGAGGATGTGAGCCAGGCACCTCCTCATCTGAGTCAAAACCACCTCCAAACAAACTACTGGGGTGGAATAGAAAGGTTGAGATAGAGAGCAGAGGATAGGAGAGGCATAAGTTAAATATTTCCCCTGACTAAGTTGCTCACCAAGTGTGCAAATTTGTATCCATTCATACAAGCTTCCCAGTGTGTGTGTGTGCGTGCGTACGTACGTGCGTGCGTGCGTGCGTGCGTGCGTGCGTGCGTGTGTTCTGTACTCACAGACTGGTCTTGACTCTGACCCTGGAAGGGTCCTCTGCGCTAATGATGAAGTAGCTCTTCTGCTTGGGGAAGTCAGCTGGCAGCTCCAGGTCTGAGATCAGGTCCATCACATAGTCATGGCCAGCTAACTCCACCCACTGGCCGTGCTCCTTCATCAGAATGGAACAACCCTTCCACCACTCTGACACTCCCCTGACAAACAACACATTAACCACATGAGACATAAACCCTCTAGACCAGTGGTTTCCAAACTTTTTAGCTCAAGACCCAAAAGAGTATGTCTCCCCAGGACCAAAACGAGTGAAAATAGCCGATCTACAAGCTCACAACGCAAAGCGTTGTGAGCTTGTAGATCTGATATTTTCACTATTTCTTAAGAGTTCTTTTTAGAAGAATAGAAGATTGCGATACAGCAGCCAAGTACATTAACCTAATGTACTGAGTGCAAGTAAATCCATCTGGACATTAATAAGACTAAAATTGCAAACTTTGCGGATCCGCCATTGGACAGAGGATGCATACGACAATAATGTTAATATTTGAACCTGTGTCGAAGAACATCGCCTGCTAGGTCTTCCCCACTGGTCCATGAGTGTGTTGGACAGAGAAACGACACACCTACATTAGAGATAGAGGGAGAGTGTGTGTGTGTGTGTGTGTGTGTGTGTGTGTGTGTGTGTGTGTGTGTGTGTGTGTGTGTGTGTGTGTGTGTGTGTGTGTGTGTGTGTGTGTGTGTGTGTGTGTGTGTGTGTGTGTGTGTGTGTGTGTGTGTGTGTGTGTGTGTGTTTGTGTGTGTGTGCGTGTGTGAGTGAGTGAGTGAGTGAGTGAGTGAGTGAGTGAGTGAGTGAGTGAGTGAGAGAGAGAGAGTGAGTGAGGAAAAAAAAAGTTTGATTGATTGATTCACATATTGACTAAAATGGATATGCATATATTTGTACATATCTGTCAAAAGGATGAAAGAGCACCAAAGTCTGACATCACTGCCGCTAGAGGGCGCTATCCCCCTGGGTCACAGCGTTATTTTTTGTATTGGAATTCCCATTGGGAATCTTAGATCCAGAAATATACAAACCACCCAGGCGATTTTACTCATATGGATATGAAGCATCAACTGACAGTGATTTATCCGAAGATTTGTCCAAAGAGTACGATTATTATATATTTTTCTCCAAACACAGACGACGTTATCAAATGTAACTCAATATGGTCACATACCTGACAAAATCTGTCAAAAAGATAAAACAAAAAAAAACTTCTTTCCATTGTGGTCCTTTAATAAGTAAGAATAATATAAGTGCACGTGTGTACGTGCACGCTTGCAACCATTTTATCTATTTACTGTACAAATCAAATCAATATTATGTTCAACTCATTCTGCCATTGTCATATTGAGAGCCTTGGTGTTCTGCCAATTGATCCTGACCTGCTATGAATAATGAATGATGGTCAATATCACATTTATCCCATGGGATGAAGCAGCCCAGCCCTGTTACACAATACCCGGTTGCTTCTCTCTTCAAGCGTGGCATTGTTTTTTGTGTTTTATATTTTTATTTTTATTTTTGCAAAGCAGTTTTTAACACTTTTGAAATTATATTACTGATGTAGGTAAGACATATCAATTAAACTCAAATTCTCCTAGCAGCAACAGACGAGGGAGAGGACCGGGCTCACCGTCTAAGCAATACACCTGCAGCACCATGTTAGCCTTCTTCCTATTGGCTGTCCACTCCAGCAGAGACAGTGGATAGGTCCGTGCGGTCTCAGGGGCGGGGCCTGAACTCAACTGGGACTTCTGATTGGCCTGTATGAGTCGGTGTTGCAGCAGCGCCTGGCAACCAATGGGGGCATGGTCAGACACAAACCTGGAGAGAGACAGGTCAAGTGAAGCATTAGATGTATACAGTAGTTAATGAAGGTCAAGTAGATAATTATGACGGTGATGTCTTTTAATGTCCCCAGGGTGAAATTCATTGCATGCCATAGTTTGTTACTTACTGCATCCAGTGTTACAAGACACAACTACAAAACACACACTAGACAACAGAACAACACAACAAAGACACTAGAATAACACAACAAAGACACAACCTCAAGACCTAACACAACAACGAGCCACATAAATATACAAAAATCTATCCAAATCAATATGTTCGAAGCTGCCTACCTAGCCTGGAAACCAGACGAATCTGCCAGCACAAAAAAAGGGGCCCAGTATGCAAATATGGGACTGGTTTATGACAAGAGGCATTTTTTTAATCCGCCCCTTGGAAATGCAGGTTCCACACACCTACCTGAAGATGATGTGTTATATAATTCACTGCAATGCATCACTTCCTAAATGCATGAGTCTCATCTTCCTAAATGCATGAGTCTCAACTTCCTAAATGCATGAGTCTCAACTCCCTAAATGCATGAGTCTCAACTTCCTAAATAAATGATTCTCAGCCTCCTAAATGCACGATAATATATCCGTATCATTACTGGTTTGTTTGAGCCAGCTCTATATCAGTTACAATTTCCTTCATTTACTTGAAGCATGAACAGTTTGTGTGCGTGCGTGCGTGCGTGCGTGCGTGCGTGCGTGCGTGCGTGCGTGCGTGCGTGCGTGCGTGCGTGCGTGCGTGCGTGCGTGCGTGCGTGCGTGCGTGCGTGCGTGCGTGCGTGTGTGCGTGCGTGTGTGCGTGAGCGAGCATAGGAGTGCTTGAGACAGCATGCAGGTAATCCTCACTTCAGCAGGTGTTTCTCCAACTTGGGTGAGGGTGCGAAGGCACAGGCACAGGCCAGCAGCAGCAGCCAGCCTCTGTCGGCGTTGTGAGGGTTAAAGTTCCGCCACACTTGATTGGCCACCTGAGACATGATCTCGTCCCGTAACCCCGGCGAAGACAGGCCGCGCTGGATGATGTAGTTCCCAAACAGGTTCTCGGGAGCACCATTCAGGTGGGGGTCCCCCATGAACCTCAACACCTACAGAACACACAGAGACCAAAGACCTATGGAGATTAGGACCACTGTTCCCTTTTTGCTTGCCCTGTAATCTTGTTTTTAACTGCTGTACTGTATTTGGCGCCTGAATTTCCCATAGCGAGAGCAATAAAGGTCTTATCTTACCTTGGAGTAGGACTGGGCGATATAGCTTCAAATCAGACTCACACTTATTTCAAACATTTGCCTCGATCACGATTAATGAACGATTATAATAGTGAAATAGTGAACATATCAAAAAAATATCTAGAAGCTCACAACGCGTTGCATCGTGACGTGTTGTGAGCTATTTTCACTATTTATTACACAGAACCATTGTACAATGAAGTATATGCCTAGAACCTTTTACTAAAGGGCGTTCAGAAGTTCAAAACCTCTGTTCTAAGCCTGAAACATACACGTAAACGTACACGAATACTGATGTTTCAAGTTACACAAGATTGATTTCACGTGTTGTTGCGTTCTGGATTCTGGTCACCTTGAAATTCGTAACGTGACGCAAGCATGACATGCATTGCAGCAAGGGTTTCTATAGCAGGCAACATTAGAATAATGCAGTCTCCTTGGAAATAGCAGGCTGCAGTTTCAAATGTTTACGTTTATTAGGATTTATTAGGACCTCAATGAATCTAAACAAAGCCAACAAATCAGGTGTTGTATCTGTAACTCTTAGATGAAAAACATGTTCGGTCAAGGGACAAGATCACAGACAAAGCCCTTCTGCAACACTAGTTCACAAAAGAAGCAAGTGAGAGCACAGATGAGGTCCCACCATGTGCCCCAGTCTGGAGCCGTAGCCCTCACGTCAAAAAGCTGGACGCTGCCCTCAACACCGCCCTACAGACTCCCGATGTCTATGAGCCACTCCAACTAACCAACTGCCTGTCCTCGCTGGAATCGCCCCAGCAGAGGTCAGACGAGAAGAGGCCATGCTGGCCCTTGCTCGGAACGCACAGTTGAGTGAATCCCACCACCTCCACCACAAGGTCGTCACGGAGACACCACAGCCTCAAGTCCCGGCGCCACACAGGCCTAGGAACTGCTCCACGCAACACCAGCTGACACCTCCAAGGCTTCCTGGGTGAAGGCAAGATGGAGGGACCAGAGGACGGCAGCAGAACACCTCTACATCGAGGATCCCACAGATGTTCCTGGCCAGCACCTCCCCCGTAAGGAGTGGACAACCCTCAATTGCCTGAGGACAGGTGTGGGACGTTTCGGTGCAGCAATGCAGAAGTGGGGTCTCACAGGCAGTGCCCACTGCGAATGTGGGGATCCATTACAGACTGTGGAACACGTGCTTACCAGCTGCCCCAAATACCAACCACCGAATGGTGATCGTGGCTTAATTGACCTAGATGATGACACGCTGGACTGGCTTGTTGCAACAGAGCTGAAGGTCTAAGGACATTATGACAGAAGACAGAAGAAGGTCCCACCATGATGAAAAGTCCCAGGGCCTCTTCTCTTAGGTCCTCATCTATCCGTGTCAGTGGTGCCTCAATAGGAGCCATCAGCATTCCAAACTTTGGTTCCTACATGGATAGGGGAAATACAAGAGGAGGTGCATCTTATTAACCATATACTGTACCTATAGATTGTATATTAAATAGTAAATACTGTGAACGCATAACCATTGATAGATTCATTGTAGATGTTTCTTTTCTCCATTGTAGATTACTATACATTTTTATCAATACTACTTGGATAGATTATTCATGTACACTTTCTGACTACATTTATTTATATTTCTGCCTGTTACACCAGCTCATACACCATGCAAATCCCGGTCGTTTCAAGTGCAGATGTCCAAGCAAGAACTTAAATCTCCTTTAGTTTTTAATTCCTGTACTTTACTGCCTTATAATAACTCCTTTCGTAGTATCTAAGAGTTACTTCAGACATGGAAGATGAAAATCTCCTTCCGGCATGCTGCATGCATTAAATCAACAATAAGAATTGGCAAATTAATTATGTATTAGGCTAGTGTAGCAGACCTGCCAAAAATTGGAATTAGAACAATGTATGTTCTGGACTGGGGGGGAGACCACGCCTGATAACAATCTCACCTGATAACATCTCCCAGTCCTCCCCTGCTACCCTGATTAATCTCACCTGACAACACCTCCTCCTCCTCACTTGACACCGATCCATCTGATAACAACTCCTGTGTGTGTGATACCGATCACTTCTGATAACAACTCCTGTGTGTGTGATACCGATCACTTCTGCTAACAACTCCTGTGTGTGTGATACCGATCACTTCTGATAACTCCTGTGTGTGTGATACCGATCACTTCTGATAACTCCTGTGTGTGTGATACCGATCACTTCTGATAACAACTCCTGTGTGTGTGATACTGATCACTTCTGATAACAACTCCTCCCTTATCTCCTCCCCTCACGCCAATCAGTGAGGTATTTATATCTTGCTATGTCTACCTGTCATCTGTGATTTGTATCTCGCACCCCTCCATCATTCCATTCTCCCCACTTTTCTGTGTCTTTCTCTTCTACGTATGCTTTACTTTTCAGGTTCCTGATGGGGGGGTCTTCAGCGTCATCCACCGGACCCCCCGCCCCCCTCGACGGACCTCCAAGTCAAATGCTCCACTTCATCATCCAGCTCCCTTCATCATCATGACCTGTCACTCTTTCCCCTTCCCCCTTTCATCCCATCCTCATCCTTCCATCCCCTTCAGCCCTCTGTCCATTTCACTCTGTTCAGGTCAAGCCGGTCCCACGCTCGTACACCCTCCAATCACATATACGACCAGGATCTTAACCCATTAAGACCTGAGGCCGATTCTACAAAATGTCTTCTTCTAAAACAGTTTTCTAACATATGTAAATGTATTTGGTCGCAGAGCCCATCTCAAAATATATTGTTCCAGGGACCCCTAAAAGCAAAGATGTGAGTTGAAAATGTTTTTAGAGAAGTTTTAAAGATTTAGACAAATTTTCACGATTTTTCAAAAATAGCAGATCTACAAGCTCATAGCGCGGCACGAAGAGACTCGCTATGAGCTTGTATATCATACAGTATGTATTGTGTCATGTTCTTTTAATACAGTACATGAATATATTTAGGTTCTACCCAATGAGGGATTCATATGTATTATCATGTCAACGTAATATCTGTGTAATATTCTCTGCTTCGGGGTGGGGGTGGGTGATCTCAGAGTCTGCGCCATGCTTGCATAGAGCATGAGCATCACAGAACCACACCACCAAATACAATGCATCATCATTCAAAATGAACGAATTGTGCTGTGTACTAATAACATTGAACGAACCCTGAAGTAGGTCTGTACGTAGCGGTAGAAGGGGTAGTTGTTGATGTCCAGAGGCAGCGTGTGCTGAGTCTCCTCCCTGATGTGAGGAGCCTGGAGCATAGCCAAGCAGTCTGAATGTAACACTTTACCACCTAGAGAGAGAGACAGAGAGGTAAGGGACAGAGATGAAGTCAGAGAGAAAGAGACAGATAGACAGACAGTGAGAGGCAAAAAATATATATAATGAATGTACTGTAGGGTGCAACAGTTCAACTAACTATTTGATGTAATCGATCATATAAAATAATCAATAATCAATTTTAATTAAAAATAATCGATTTGGGACACACACACGCACACGCACGCGCACGCACACGCACACGCACGCACACGCACACGCACACGCACACGCACACGCACACACACACACACACACACACACACACACACACACACACACACACACACACACACAACACACACTGACTTAGTGCTGTCTGCAGTAAGGCTCCCAGCTCTGCAGGAATCACCAGATGTGTGACATTCACCACCTCTCTCTTCGTCAGCTCCTGGAGGAGAGAGAGAACATCAATTGATCAGTGTGTGTGTGTGTGTGTGTGTGTGTGTGTGTGAGTGAGTGAGTGAGTGAGTGTGTGTGTGTGTGTGTGTGTGTGTGTGTGTGTGTGTGTGTGTGTGTGTGTGTGTGTGTGTGTGTGTGTGTGTGTGTGTGTGTGTGTGTGTGTGTGTGTGTGTGTGTGTGTGTGTGCGTGTGCGTGTGCATGTGTGTGTGTGTGTGTGTGCGTGTGTGCCTGAAAGTGTGTGAGTCCTTGTTTTTGTAAGAACAAGAGGGAGGTTATTTTCCAGTAATATCCTGAGAACACTGTGTATCTGTTATGACCCAAAATGTCCTCCTCTTCAAGTGTCCTTGTGAACGTATCTGAATTCAGCAGAGATTTGAATGCCTTATTTTATACTTCATCATTTGGCAGTGTCAGGCAAAAGTAGCGAAAATAGCAGATCTACAAACTCACCAACGCGTCACGGCTATTTTCACGATATTTTGAAAACAATTTGAAATATTTCACCTATGACATGCCCAAAATAGGGATGCCAGGTTGAAAGAGGTTAATAGTGTCTGTGGGTTTATTAAGTATTTAACCAATGAATTAATTAAACATAGCTTGTGACTAAATCAATGTTTCTCAAAATGGGGTCTGGGGACCCCCAGTGGTCATTTTAACCACTTTATCCATTTATACGTTGGCTATCCAAAAATAGCAGATTACAAGCTCACAGCACGTCACTTTGTGCAGCGCTGCGAGCTTGTAGATCTGCTATTTTTAAAGAAAAATAAATCTTGAAAGTATTTTGAATAATTTAGATTATTCAAATCTTCCGGGGGTCCCTGGCACACAAAACATTTTCAGATGTTCCAATACATTTCAATTAGGGGGTCCTTGACATGAAAATGTTTGAGAAACACTGGACTAAAATAATAACTACATTGGATGCATTGGAACACAGGTTCCATTTCCTAAAAAGTAATGGTTTTGGACATGCTAAGTTTGCCGCCCGACAGCGACGACATGTATCATGCCTTTTGATTGTAGAACATGTGATTATTTGGGTTTACTTTCCTTTTGTTGGTCTATGTGCACAGATATTTGTTAATGATATTTAATTGTGTATTATTGTTAATATTGTATGCTATGTTGATGAATTGAATACATAAGACCACAATGCAATTTTTGTGCTCTTCACATTTCTGACTAATATCAATCAATCAATCAAGTAATCAATCAATCAAGCAATCAATGACCTTGTAAATGGCCCATAAGGTTTGATTCTTACCCTGTCTCTTCGCCTGCGGTCCTCCCAACGCAGCTGTAAACAGCAAACAACAATTAAACCAACCACTTCACCACTTAGATCTAATTGTGAACCACAAAAATAGCTCTTGGATAAGTACAAGTAAGGATATCAATGATATAGTGTGACAAAAACCCAATCCAAATGGGTCATTTCAAGTTATTGGCAAACTCCTCATATCAGAACAATGGGATTCAAATCAGCAACGTTTCCATTTAATAAGTACACAATGATGGTGTGCTGGTTAAAATCCTAATTTCAAAACCACTCTGACATGGGATCATCCTGTCTTCTTTCCTGTGATGCCCATACATTGCCTTGCTCTCTGCTTTTCTGCTCTCTGTCAAAAAAAGCTTGGATGGGTATAATGCCCACCCAACTTAATAAAAGGAAAAATAATGTGTACCTTGATGTATCTTTTGCGGTTGACGTACATGTTGACCGTTGAGCGGAACTGGATCAGACTCTGTCTCATAATCACATAGCGCCTCCTAAAGGAGGTCACACAAAATTATATGTATGAGATTATCAGCTGAATGAAGCTGTAAATGCAAGCCATATAACCAAATAAATAATTACAAAGTTTGCTGGTTTGATTCCTTGCATGGACAGGAGAGTGTATTTCTTGTGCATCAAAGACGTACACATTTTTGTTTTTAAAACACACACATACGAACATCTTCTAGATTTACCACTCAGGGAGAGAAACGGAGGTCCATAAAGGTCTTGCAACCCGTTCTTTCTTATTTTGATCTCTGCTTTGATTGTAATGATTATAAAATTGTATTTACTTTATTTACCGTATTTAGCGTATTTTATGTTTTTATTCTTTGATGTGTGCACACTCTCACAGACTTAACATTCAAGATTTGGTCGCTAGTTTGAAACCAAACAGTGTTGAGAATGTGTACCTGGCGAGGAAGCCTTTGCAGCGTGCCTGGAGGGCCACGATCCTCCAGCGGAAGGACATGATGAGTTTACAGAGCAAGAACTGGCGTGTGTAGCGCTGCAGAGTACGGGCCGCCACGTGACGCACACGCTCACGTTTGAACTCACAAAGCTGGAACACGTCCTCCTTTAGAAACAACTGGCACACATACAGTACACATACAGAGCAGAGGGGGGGGGGGGGGGTTAAAGATCACAGCCGGAGGAAACAAAGAATTGTGCACTTGAGCCTAACTAGTCTATTTTTTGAGTGCCGCTATTTCCACTTAGGTGGTTTTCTTAAAGGCATCAGCTTGTATATGGATGAGACATCAACTATATCAATAGTTTTGATGCAACACATTGAGTAAAGACCTTCGAAATACTGAATCTCACCTTGTTGACTCCTACATAGAAACATCCTGGTACGAGCGGGTACATTTTACTCAGCATGATGACACAGTTATCTCCATTAGCTTCAGGGATCTGATGCATCCCTACAATGGACTTATACCTATAGATTAAACACACGCGCGCACACACACACACACACACACACACACACACACACACACACACACACACACACACACACACACACACACACACACACACACACACACACACACACACACACACACACAGAAGATGGAAATTTGCTAAGCTAACTCTGGTATAGTGCATCAAATGGTAACATTATTTAAGTTTAATACTCTACATGGACATACATATGAACAAGCATTCATTTATTTTTACATGGGTAGATATGTGCAACTAAGCACGCATGTGCTCCATACAGACTAATGCAAACACAGGGACACAAACAAAACAAACCACTGTTAAAGACAAAGATGTATCCACTAAACCATCTTTAAACAAAGGATAAAGTGGTTAAACTGTTTCTGGGGACCCCCTGGAACCCCCTCAAGGACCCCTGGGGGACCCTACTTTGAGTACCACTGGACCATACTGTATAGGTTGATGTGCTAACTCCTGTGTGTGTGTGTGTGTGTGTGTGTGTGTGTGTGTGTGTGTGTGTGTGTGTGTGTGTGAGTGTGTGTGTGTGTGTGTGTGTGTGTGTGTGTGTGTGTGTGTGTGTGTGTGTGTGTGTGTCTGTGTGTGTGTGTGTGTGTGTGTGTGTGTGTGTGTGTGTGTGTGTGTGTGTGTGTGTGTGTGCGCGCGCGTGTGTGTGTGTGTGTGTGTGTGTGTGTGTGTGTGTGTGTGTGTGTGTGTGTGTGTGTGTGTGTGTGTGTGTGTGTGTGTGTGTGTGTGTGTGTGTGTGTGTGTGTTTGTTACCTGAACAGGAAGATAGAAAATGGCATTCGGATAGGAAATCCTTCCATGCGGATCCTGATGGTCTCCAACACACCAGAGTAACACAGCTGGGTGTGGACCAGCTCACTGTCAAACAACCCTGGCTCCTGTACACACACACAAAAATAGAAGATCTACAAGCTTATGGATTGGCTATTTGCACTACTTTTGTGCATTTATGAAATTCATGAAAAAAAAAGAGATACAAGGTTTCTGCTCAACAGCGACGATATATATATTTCTATACACACAAAAACACACATAACGGTGCATGGGCACATCTGCACATAAACACTTTTTAATATTGGTATGAAATGCATATGCAGTGATGGTAAAAGCATCATCCACCTATTACATATCAGATAGGAATACTGTACTGTATATAAACTGTTATCACATAGAAGCACCTACCTTCAAATTGTTTGGCTTAATACAACGTACAAAAAAGGGGTTGCAGCTGAAAAAGAAAAGACGACAAAATAAGTCTAATGACAAAGTGTTTCTCTCTCTCTCTCTCTCTCTCACCCACCCCCCCCCCCCCTCTCTCTCACTCTCTCTCTCTCCTCACCTCTGCATCTTCTCCACTAGTTCCATTAGTGATGCCTGGAACTTGGAGCTGACAGTGGAAGCTTGGTACTTCCTGGTTCCTGTGTCGCTCTTCCTCATATGACCTCCTCTCTGACCTATGGCCCCCGCATGAACCAGGAACAGGTTTGACACCATCTGGACACATAGATGTACAGTTACACACAGACACAGACTGAAAGGAGAAATGCTGTCACGTCAACATGATTGATATAGCATTCTTAAATACAATCTAAAGGGCATTCTCTCCTCTCATCTCCCCTCCTCTCACCTTGTTTTTACTCTGTATGAACAGGTCCAGGACATCCTGTCGGACCTGGTCATAGTTCTTATCCAGGAACTTGTGGACCTGTAGGACATGACAGCAGCATTCATAAATCAAAATGAATCAAAATGAATCAAATCCATTCCACTGGGCAGAAGAGGATTAATCCTTTACTAACCGGCCTCCTCTGTGTGGTAAGTTTTTCCACATTTGCAAGATTTAAAAACACTACGGCTGTGTCTACTTCGTTTTCCGTGTATAGGGAGTTCTATGTAGAGGACTATATCGTGCACACATTGGCAGAACGAAATTAATGAACACTTTCTGACATTATTCGGGTTGCCATTAATTACACCATTGCTGTCGGACAATTAAAACACAACAGATCAATGTAGTACTGTAGGTATAGTGTTTGGTTGGTGATAGTTTGCCGGTTGTACCCTACTTTTCACAATGTGAATTATTATGTGATTACATTATGGGATACGATGAGTCCACTATAAATATAACTACAACACTACAAAATGGCAAACTCACTAGAGTGGACTATGTAGTGTGTAGTGAGTGATTTCGGACTACGTAATTCAGCAAAGTGGATGGTGGAGTGCAGATCAAATTCAAGATCACTGAGATCAATGGTGAATATCAATCAAATGTCAAAACATTCAGTAAAAATATGTTGAAAATGACCAGTTAGAGGCACTGTAACTAAAGATTAGCCAGTGAGAAGATGAGTACCTGGTAGGTGACCCGGCCAGCAAAGTGTTTGATGGTGAACTCAGGGAGAGGCATCTTTGGCTTCTGATACAGCTCACTGTTGCCATGGTGATAGTGACACTTCTGGAGAAAGGTGTGGTCTGTTGCCTGGCGACAAAATAACAACATGTTGATCAATCAAGGATGATAATCAATGCCTGCTGTACAGTATGGGACCAAGACATGGAATGCTATGAATGGCACTTGATGTCACATGGGCGGACCACATCAGAAACGTGGACCTCTACGGAGGCCTCCCGCAGGTCACTGTGTGTCAGGCACCCGGAACTGGTAGCGAGCGGACTGACACTGTGGGAGTCAACCCAAGGCACAGCTTAGGAGAAGAAAGAGGTGCACCACCTAGCATTTGAGCCACGGACCACCATTTGATGAGATTTAGACTCTCAGACCCAAAACGTAGAATATTTTCTTATCATTGGATACGATTTTGTCCACAATTACATGCTGTATTGATGTTGGTACCATAGGAGAGATAACAGGCAAACGTTGATCAAAATAACAATTCTTCAATTAAGTAATGCAGATGTTTAGCAATAATTTAATAAATCGCACCTGAGGGAAGCAGGCCTGGTCATCAAGAATCCTCAGTATCCCATGAGGCTTAGCAGCAATGAGGTCCATAACAGGTTGGTTGTCGTTGAACTGGATGTCCTGCCATGGGATCTGCTCCCTCATGTACTCCTCCTATACAGAAATATATTAACACAGTACAGTATGTAAGTAGTATGTAATATAACATGCGGTCTACGTGTGCATGTTTTTGTGTGCGTGCGTGTGTGCGTGCGTGCGTGCGTGCGTGTGTGTGTGAGTAAGAGAGAGAGGTGGAATCACCTGTTCCTCCCTGAATATGATACGGTTGAAGAAGAACTGAAGATACTCGTTTGCATAATTAATGCAAAGTTGCTCAAAGCTGTTGAAGGTCAGATCCTGGTATACACACACAGACGCACAAACACACAAACACACAAACGCACAAATGCACAAAAACACACAGAGTGGGTGATTCGTTTTTTTGTTTTTTACATGTGATGTAATTCATCTTTATGGCTTGTCTCTTTAGCTGCAGTGACCACAAGAAGAGAGAGGAGAAACATTTGTTCAAAGAAAAGGTAACAACAGACAAACAACAGTAAATGTCATCCATCATGTAAAGGAATCATACTTAATGAGCGTCGCGCTTGGCACAGACATGCGCAGAGCAAATTCTGTCAGGTAACTCAGTGCAGTTGTTGGCGGCCGACCATTGGGCCGCCTCAGCACCACGTTCACCTCCACTCATCCAATCACACTCATTTCATTCTCAGACCGCTCTATTTAACTGGAAGTTTGCACTACCTCAGCCCTGCTTGCTTTTGCTGCTGCTCATGCTGATGCTGCTGCTCTCACCACTGCTGTCTTGCAAAACAAAATTGCTGCTCACCCTCCACCACCCCAGCTACCACCTGTCGTTTTGGATCTGCTGTTTATGTACGGGGGATTCAGAGTCCCTATGGTTGGGAGATGCGCTTTATCAGAGTACCTAAAAGCAGATCCAATTCATCGCCAAACCATAATAAATATATTGCTCATTTTGTATTCAATAAAAAAATATCTTATCCTTCATGAGTTGTCCTTTATCCATTCATGAGTTGCCCTGACAGAACTGTATAGTATATAATACAGTAGGTAATAAGTTGACTGTATATTCTACTATATTCCTGAGAATCCTAGCGAGTGATGGATACATTATTACAGCCTCATAACACCCTCATAACACAATAACAACTAAATTCATAATGAAAAGTCATTCAGATAATCACCTGATATCAATAAAATATACACATCCAATAATAACACACTCATAATGAGCTTAACCTTGTTGACAGTGGTCCCCCAGGAGTGTATATTTGGTACCCTCCTCTACACCAAATCTCTTTCACTGAATGTCCGGCTATTTTTTGCAGAGTGTTTGCCTATTATGACATGCCCAGAATGGGTACACCAGGGATCATGTGGTCAAGATGCATCATATTACACCCCATGGGAAGGCATTACCAGAATCCTGAATTCCAACACTTTAAACGGCT
>NC_137615.1:28709458-28871958 GCF_963280865.1 Gymnoscopelus braueri
GAAAATACGTAAGCATATTGACGTGTTTTGGGTGATGTCTTGAATGATGGTCACAAATGATGCAGATGACATTGTGCTGTACTGCACTGTGTACAGATACCTGGTTGAGGTAATAGTAAGTCTCAGCTTCCTGCAGATAGAAAGCCTGTCTCTGCTGAGGGGGCAGACCTGCCAGCATTTCATAGAAGATATGGTAGTTCCTCTCATCTTTGGCCTGGAGAGGGAAACACACACACACACACACACACACACACACACAAATACACATTTGCGTGAATCCACAATGCATGAACACACACAAGCACGCAAGCACACATTTACAGTGCTTGCACTGTAAAATGTACTGTAGGAGTATTTGTGTGTACTGTACATTGTGTGCGCGCGTGCGTGTGTAAATGCTTGCGTGTGTGCATGTGTGCTTGTATGCATATAATGTGTTACCTGGAAGACGATACGGGACTTTTCCAGAAGATATTGAGAGGTTATGGCACCACTGATCACGCCCCTGTAGTAGGAAGTAATATTAAAGTGATGCTGAATTTTGGAAGATGATGCAATAGGAATGCATGGAATCTCTACTTCTGGTTCCTTGATCACAGAGCGCAAAAGCAACAGATAAAGCTGACCAACAATATGCCACGGATAATTCAGGGCAATTAAATCCTTCCGCTCCGTGTCGGGATTGAATCACCCTGTCTGGGTTTATTTCTCAACAATGACGGCTCGCCGTCAATTATCCCGCTTATTACACGGGTACTTAATAAATAAATGAATAAATTGACCCAAAAGTAACAACGAAACAAAGTTTACGGTAATGCAAGTATTCCATGAATTTATGCCAGGTGCGGCCGTCCGTCCAGCGCAACACGGTCGCCTCGGAAAGCAACAGGAAGTGTTGATCAAATAGAATACATTTTTGTTTACTGCATTGTCTATTTCTCGCTTCAAATGTTTTCAAAAACATTCTTGAGAGCAATGTTTAGCTGTAAATGACATTGTGCGTTTGTTTACATGGCTCCCATGTTGAATACAGCACAAAATCAAGCAGTGCAGCCAGGTGCTCTGAGCCTTTGATTAGACAGAGGTCTGTTATTGAGCTCAGCGGTCATTATCCAGAAATAACACACCACTGAATTCAGTGATTAACCAATCAGAATCAAGCATTCAACCAAGCCGTGTTATAATTGGACTTATTACACGGCTTGGTTGAATGCTTGATTCTGATTGGTCAATCACTGAATTCAGCGGTGTGTTATTTCTGGATAATGACCTTTGAACTCAATAACAGACCTCTGTCTAATCAAAGGCTCAGAGCACCTGCTGCGCTGCTTGATTTTTGTACCGGATCCAACACAGCAGCCATGTAAACAAACACACAATGTCATTTACAGCTAAACATTGCTCTCAAGAATGTTTTTGAAAACATTTGAAGCGAGAAATAGACAATGCAATGACCGAAAATCGATTCTATATGTGATCAACACTTCCTGGACGGACGGCCGCAACTGGCATAAATTAATGGAATACTTTCATTACCGTAAGCAAGCAAACAATACTTTCTCTGCTCCGCTTCGGGATTTAATCATCCAGGGTCAGGCTTTATTTCTCAACAATGACCGGCTCGCCGTCAATTATCCCTTACTAATATATCATGACATGGCCAGGTAACTATGGCTTGAAAGAAACGTAAGTATCTAAGTAAGACAGAAACAGAGAATGAAGCCACATTTTTCATACTCACTGCTCCAGAAACACTTCTATGTATTTCCCAAAGCGGCTGGAGTTATCATTACGAACGGTTTTGGCATTTCCAAAAGATTCCAGAAGAGGACCTGCCTCAAGAATCTAAGGAGCATTCAAAATTACAACATTAATCCACAATGAGTGATCCACTGTTACTGTATGCTTAATTCATATTCTGTGGTGAGATGGTGTTGCATGCTGAAAATAGCGGAGCAACAAGCTCACAATGCATCACGATGCAATGGGTTGGCACACGACACCATCGTACAAACAAAGTGTAAATCAGGCATTATGCTACAAGCAGGATAGCAAAAGGAAATCTCACAACAAGTTCACATGCAAACACCAAACCACAATGTTATCACACTGTCTATAATTCCAACAAACATTATGTTTATAACCATTTCTTGAACGAGTGAGATGAGGAAAAAAGTCCACAAACGCCCACAATAAAAGCCACATACAACAAACAAATCACAGCAATGCAGGCAGGACACAGGAATGTGACAACAACCAGATGAGTTTTCAAGTGTAATGCAAAGGTCATGCATGGAGAGACGTCAGTACCTCAATCTGCACCACAGACAGAGAGCCGCCAGAGATACAGAGATTATTGTTATTTATCAAAACATCAACAAACACAAAAAGACAACAGCTAGATTTGTTTCACGTTTGAACCCATGGTTCCATGTGTGTGTCTGTATCTTTCCGATGCAGTAATATAACTCTGCACAAACCTGCATTTGCATGTGTGCGTGTGTATGTGTGTATACCTGTTGTGTGGTGTTGTGTTGTTGGTGTATTGCTGCCAGGTAGCGCAGGACCAGTTTGGTGGCCTGTGTTTTCCCAGAGCCACTCTCCCCACTGCAAAAAAGGGATACTTTTATTAACCCTGTGGGAGAAAAGGGTGGATCTACGCACTAAGCTACATCCACCCTTTACACACATAAACACACACAATCACACAAGAAAAAACACTGTCCATGTATAGTTGATTCACGCTTGTGTGCTTCATTGTGCATGTTTGTGGGAGGGGCCTACCCCTATATTAAATTAGGCTTATGAAGCTTTCACGTTTCAATGTCAACGGGGGCAATTTGTCCTAAGACGTGACATGTTACGTCATCATGTACCCTTCTGCGTTTCAAATTCTCATCCCTCCTTTGCATGTGTGTCCAAACCATCTCAACCTAGCTTCTCTTGCTTTATCTCCTCAATTATGCCACCTCCAGCTCTGCCTCCAGTCTTTTCATCAGTGCCACCGTTTCCAAGCCGTACAGCATGGCTGGTCTCACTACCGTCTTATACGGTACATCTTCCCTCTCACTCCTGCTGGTAGCCTTCAACCCGTCAACAATCACTCCTGGCTCTTTTCTCCATCCGTTCCACCCTGCCTGCACTCTCTTCTTCACCTCTCCTCCACGCTCCTCATTACTTTGGATAGTTGACCGCAGGTATTTAAACTCCTTAACCGATCCTGTTACGCTTTTTCGGGCAACTCCGATTTTGTATTGTTTTAAAGGAGGAGTTCACCCAAAAAAATACTTATTTTCTATCAATTGCACACCCTATGAAGCCTTGAATCCATGGATTCTTTTTAGTTTTTGTCGCATTCCTAAGCTAATAATTTGATTCCCGTCTCCTACCGGCTAATGTATCCGGTAGGAGACACAAAGTAGATTATTTGTGTCTCCTACCGGAAATACACACAGTCATCAAATTATTGTCTTAGGAATGCCACAAAAACAAAAATAAATCCATGAAATCAAGGCTTCATGGGGTTTGTAATTGATAGAAAATAAGTATTTTTTTGGGTGAACCGCTCCTTTAATATGTATACAAATGAATAATTGAAATTGATGAGTAACAGCTTATAAACCTGATGCTTCTTAATAACATTAACCCTGGCATCGCTATTCTAGGCATGTCATTATAGGTGAAGATTTTCAAGAATATTCCATTTATTTCTAAAAACAAATAGCAGATATACTGTATGATCATCTGAAGTACTAGCTGGGTGGTTTGCTAGGTTTTTCATTCTAGCAGTGCTCTCAGTTGTCACTGTGTGGTTCCATTGCATTGAGTAACAGAATACCTTTCACTTACCTCACCTTGCCGTTGCGCTTTTAAGGCTATTACCAAGAACTAAATCCCACGTGATAAGTTATTAAAAGCCCTGGTAAAGCCAAGGTGTGGGCTTTAAGCACCATTATCAAGATTCTGTTAATCAGCTAACGTGAGCCATTACAGTATGTGATCCCTCTCACTGGCCCACGGCCGCTGCTTGTGAAGTCATTGGTTTAATTGACTAAAGTGACCATCTGAGACTTGACTAATGGAGGCATGGGCTCTGGGTGTTAAACCAACTGAAACTGCTCTCTCTTTCTACCACACACATGCGCGTGCACACTGCCAACTCTAAATACCACCATTACCTAAGCTGGTTAAGAGGGGGGCAGGCGTCTCTCTCTCTGTGTGTGTGTGTGTGTGTGTGTGTGTGTGTGTGTGTGTGTGTGTGTGTGTGTGTGTGTGTGAGAGAGTGTGTGTGTGTGTGTGTGTGTGTGTGTGTGTGTGTGTGTGTGTGTGTGTGTGTGTGTGTGTGTGTGTGTGTGTGTGTGTGTGTGTGTGTTTGTTAGGATATTGGCACCCTAACCGCATTCCAGCATAGGGTTTCAGCCCATCGTCTGGTTAGCCAAAAACGGGCCATTAATTGATACCGTACACCGGCCCTCAGTTAACCGTAAGACACACAAAGGTGCATACACACCCAAACACACATTCAACCACACTGACTCACACACAGGTCAGTGTACACATACAGCATTCAGCCGCATTCATACAATCACACATCATACATACCGGTAATCTCTCAAAGACTTTGAACCACTGCTACACACAATCGCACACATAATCGCACACAGATATCTCAGACACTCACTGTGACACACACACACACACACACGCACACGCACGCACACGCACGCACACACACACGCACACACACACACACACACACACACACACACACACACACACACGCTCGCATTAATGTGACATGCTGATCTCCTCCTGGCCCAGACATGGCTGGGCTTTCCTTACAGGTGTCTCCTTCAGAACACAGGTTCAGTGATCCAGGTGTGTGTGTGTGTGTGTGTGTGTGTGTGTGTGTGTGTGTGTGTGTGTGTGTGTGTGCGTGCGTGCGTGCGTGCGTGCGTGCGTGCGTGCGTGCGTGCGTGCGTGCGTGCGTGCGTGCGTGCGTGCGTGCGTGCGTGCGTGCGTGCAGACTGTGCACGTGATGCACAGATGCATGACAACGTGAATGTGTGACCATGCGCGTGCGTGTGTGCGTGTGTGTGCGTGTGCTGTAGGTGTGTGTGTACTCCTCAAGGAGATCGATTTTGACGTGGAGTGAGGAGAGTGTGACAGATGGTTCTGGGTTAAGTTGTCGTCCACAGACAGACACTCATGAATTTACAAACACTATTCCACCAGGAGACGGAAAGCTCACTGACACGGCATGTGCAACATGCTTAATACTGTTACTGAGCGCAAGTAAAACCTCTGAACGGACAGACAGACAGACAGACAGACAGACAGACAGACAGACAGACAGACAGACAGACAGACACGTACAGATAAATAAGAAGTAAATATTTTACCTTATTATTATAACTTGGTTGTGTTTGGCATCCATCATTTTGGAATAGGAGGCGTTTGCTATGGCAAACAGATGTCTGAGAGAGAGGAAAGATCTGTGTTAGCAGAGGGCAGAGAACTAAAGGGACTCTTTGCCAATTTTTAACCAACTGGGAAGCCCATTGTCCTGATGTGAGGAGATCATATAATGTACGGTAGCAATAAATATGCCACATTCCCACTTCGCAACGTTCGGCACGGCAACTCGCTCGCTTTGGCTCGCTCGGTGGTGCCTCTCGTGGCTCAAGTTCGCTTAAGACTGCACGCCTCCGTTGCGGTCCAAAACTATACTTTATCGGCAAATAAAATAGTCTGTGGTTGTTGGAAAAAGAGTGATGGCTACGGGATTCGATCACTGGAGTTGGGGTCGATAGTCCGATGCTCAGTGAGGCACGCCACCAGACCAGTTGAAAAAACAGGGTTTTGGGCTGTTTTAGAATGTAACAACGCCCCCACCGTCCCCTCCGGGAGCGGAGTCCCTAGTTTTCTAGTTTTTGCATTCAGCCAATCACGCGGGGCGGGGCTTGGTGGGATCTAGTTACCATTAACACATTGCGTGCCAATCACGTAGTTCTACGCGAACCTAAATAATTGCGCAGCGTGCCAGTCGCGTAGTTCTACGCGAAGTGGTCTTTCTTTTTCTTTTTTTTTGCAGTGACACATTTCATTGTAGGCCTCCCTCGCAATGACACATTTCATTGTAGCACACCGGAAACAGAAATGAATGTCAATCGAAGATTTTCGTTCCCATCCGCTCTAAAGCTTCCGCTAATCCGCCATTATCTCCGGCGTTGTTTTTCTCCGCGCTGAACGCTGTTTAATAGAAACTGCGACTACTGCAAAATGGACGATCGCCGATTGAACATTTCTTCTCTGGGCCACTCACACAGCTACCCTGTGTGTCTACAAACAGTTGAACGCGCGATCTTAAGGTATTTAGCGAGGTCTGTGGCGACGTGAAAAAAACAAAAAAACAACAATAAATCGCTGGCACTGGTGAGTACATTATGAAATTAAACTCTGGCATGGAATGAGTTAAATAATACGCTTTGCTGCCCTGTCCATGGTTTTAATGATAAGGAGTGTGAGAGGGTTTCTTACGGGGGGTTCTCTCCCAGAGCGTGACCCTTGTACAGCTGAACCATGTCATCCCCGTAGATTTCGTACATCTTATAAGGGTTCACCGACATCAGAATACTACCTATGTAGGTCTGAGAGAGAAAGAAAGAAAGAAAGAAAGAAAGAAAGAAAGAAAGAAAGAAAGAAAGAAAGGAGCTAAATAAATTGAGAAAGTCCACTCAGTTCAATTAATGAAATAGTATCTCTGAGCTGTGTCATTAAGGAAAGTGAGTGTTCTTCACAGACTTACATAGATCAGCTCCCTCTCAAACCTTCTCTGGAGGTTCTGCAGCACGGCCTCTTCATGCAGCTCTCTGAACACACACACAAAGCATTTATTTTTTAAGGCATTCTAAGCTTGGTGTTTCATTGGATACTGCAGTGAAGACAGAAAGAAAGACAGAGATGGTAACCAGCTTGTGTGTGTGTGTGTGTGTGTGTGTGTGTGTGTGTGTGTGTGTGTGTGTGTGTGTGTGTGTGTGTGTGTGTGTGTGTGTGTGTGTGTGTGTGTGTGTGTGTGTGTGTGTGTGTGTGTGTGTGTGTGTGTGTGTGTGTGGACATCTGGGAATTGGAAAAGAAAAAGGCATACAGTACATGTGAGATATAAAAAGTTACAAAAAGAAATCAACAGCATTTTTCAGAGTTTTTATTTCCATTTTCATTTTTCATTTTTCATTTTTCATTTTTCATTTTTCATTTTTCATTTTTCAGATTGATTGATTGATTGATTGATGTGAGTGTGTGTAGCATGCTGTCTCTGCTACTCACTGAAGCTGTGTCATGTCTTCCACTCCATCTTCCTCTCTTTGATCCCGATAAGCCATAGATGGCAGGCTTCTGATTGAATACATCTATAACACACACACACACACACACACACACACACACACACACACACACACACACACACACACACACACACACACACACACACACACAGCTGAGAAAAATAATGTGTGGTGATTCTCAATCTTTTTCATTTCAAGGACCCCCAGTTTGATATGCATCAGGCAATGGACCCCCATCTGTTATGATCTTTATCTCTGGGACCTTAATCTACACTGTAAAATGCTCAGTTTTAATCCTCAGTGTTGATTTAGGGACCAGTAAGGGTTGGTTGATTCCATTTGAACAAGGTCCATTTGGTTCCTAACTAGCCATTTAGTATAGACAAATCCACAGAGCGGCAATCATAACTGCGGTGCCAAGCGGGTGCCGCTCCGCACCGCGACACCGCGCTCTGTGGATTCGTCTATAGGACCCCCTGGAACCCCCTCAAGGACCCCTGGGGTTCCCCGGACCCCACATTGAGAACCAGTGCTGTAATGTATGCAACATTTACAGTACACCCGACCATGCTGGATTATGCAACTGACACACACACACACACACACACACACACACACACACACACACACACACACACACACACACACACACACACACACACACACACACACACACACACACACACACACACACACACACACACACACACACACACACACACACACATATGGATATCCCTCTCTGCTTTGACCCTTACACGATTACATGCACCAGCAAGATTCCCTTATTTAGGTATAGCTGTGTCTTCCCATACTTTTTTTCCCCATATACTGTACCAATTACCAAAATATGTATCTCGCACTTTTCACATTTTCTTTGTGTGAACTGGAATGGACACACTATCATGCTGTCGTTGTGTCTTGTGGGGTTTCATGTTTGTTTAAATCTCATCAGTTTTTTTATGTTCCTTGGGGAGGCTAAAGAAACATTATTTCTAAATGTGTGAACACTTTGTTATTCTGTTCTGGTGAGTTTGGATATACATAATAGTGTTGTCCTTCACATAACCACACAAAGTTTACCATCTTTACCTTGTCATACCAGTTCCCCTGTGGTTCCCCATCTCTGTTGTGAATCCACTGCCCAGGTCCTTCACCCTCGGGCCCCTGCATCAGAACCGCCTCCTCATACATAGCCCACATCTCCGGCGTCCACTGATCCATGTCTTCCGGCAGTCCAAATTCATCAGTACCATGGGCCCAGTGCTCGCCTGGTTCAGAGCCCTGAACCTGGGGCATCACTATCGCGTATGATGGCAGGCGGTATGAGGCTCCTCTGATGTTGGGATTAAACATAGCATTAGAGAGGTCTCTGGGGTCCTTGGGCCCAGGTCGTGTGAAGAGGCTACCGTCAGGGCGGTAATTGGCCCCTCGGAGGTTGGGGTTTCTGGACATGGCATTGGAGAGGTCGAAGCCACGTCCAGCAGGCTGTGGCCGAGTCACCAGAGTTCCATCTGGCAGACGGTACGTAGCTGAACGGAGGTTAGGGTTCCTGGACAAGGCGCCCGAGAGGTCGAGACCTTGGGGTTCCTCAGGGCCGACTCTGAAACTACCATCAGGGAGACGGTAATTGGCCCCGCGGAGGTTGGGGTTCTTGGACAAGGCGCCGGAGAGGTTGAGGCGGGGTTCCTCAGGGCCGACTCTGAAACCTCCATCAGGGAGACGGTAATTGGCCCCGCGGAGGTTGGGGTTCTTGGACAAGGCGCCGGAGAGGTTGAGGCGGGGTTCCTCAGGGCCGACTCTGAAACCTCCATCAGGGAGACGGTAATTGGCCCCGCGGAGGTTGGGGTTCTTGGACAAGGCGCCGGAGAGGTTGAGGCGGGGTTCCTCAGGGCCGACTCTGAAACCTCCATCAGGGAGACGGTAATTGGCCCCGCGGAGGTTGGGGTTCTTGGACAAGGCGCCGGAGAGGTTGAGGCGGGGTTCCTCAGGGCCGACTCTGAAACCTCCATCAGGGAGACGGTAATTGGCCCCGCGGAGGTTGGGGTTCTTGGACAAGGCGCCGGAGAGGTTGAGGCGGGGTTCCTCAGGGCCGACTCGGAAACCACCAATATTGGCCCCGCGGAGGTTCATGTTCCTGGACAAGGCGTTGCCGAGCTTAGGAGCTGCGGCCTCTTGCCTGGACATTAGGGCGCCATCAGGCAAACGATATCTTTGTTTCATGCCAGGGTTCAGTAGAGCGCCGGATAACATAGTCGAGCCAGTCGAGAGCCCTCCAGCACCACCAGCTACAGCCTGAGGCTCAGCCTCAGGCATCATCAAGGTGCCGTCTGGAAGCCGTAACCTCTTATTCTTTAAGTGGCCGCTCATCAGTGCACCAGAGAGGTTCGGACCAGGAGGAGGGCCCACCTTAAAGGGGGTGGCAAAGGAGGCGTTGCGGAGCTGGGAGTTGATTAAGGAACCAGAGAGGTGTGGAGAAGTTGGAGGAGGAGGGCCCACATGAAAAGGGGTGGAGAAGCGGGCATTACGGAGCTGGGAGTTCATTAAGGAACCAGAGAGGTGTGGAGAAGTTGGAGGAGGAGGGCCCAGGTGAAAAGGGGTGGAGAAGCGGGCATTACGGAGCTGGGAGTTCATTAAGGAACCAGAGAGGTGTGGAGAAGTTGGAGGAGGAGGGCCCAGATGAAAAGGGGTGGAGAAGCGGGCATTACGGAGCTGGGAGTTCATTAAGGAACCAGAGAGGTGTGGAGAAGTTGGAGGAGGAGGGCCCAGTTGAAAAGGGGTGGAGAAGCGAGCATTACGGAGCTGGGAGTTCATTAAGGAACCAGAGAGGTGTGGAGAAGTTGGAGGAGGAGGGCCCAGCTGAAAAGGGGTGGAGAAGCGGGCATTACGGAGCTGGGGGTTGATCATGGAAGAGGAGAGGTATGGAGAAGATGGCATGATAGGTTCAGGAGCAGAGGGGCCCATCTGAAAAGGAGAGGAGAAGCGGGCATTGCGGAGCTGGGGGTTGATCATGGAAGAGGAGAGGTATGGAGAAGACGGCATAGCAGGTTCAGGAGTGGAGGGACCCATCTGAAAAGGAGAGGAGAAGCGGGCATTGCGGAGCTGGGGGTTGATCATGGAAGAGGAGAGGTATGGAGAAGACGGCATAACAGGTTCAGGAGTGGAGCGACCCATCTGAAAAGGGGAGGAGAAGCGGGCATCACGGAGCTGGGAGGAGAGCATGGAAGGATTGAGTTGTGGAGAAGATGGCATAGTAGGTTCAACAGGGGAGGGGCCCATCTGAAAAGGGGAGGAGAAGCGGGCATCACGGAGCTGTGGGTTGATCATGGAAGAGGAGAGGTATGGAGAAGACGGCATAATAGGTTCAGGAGTGGAGGGACCCATCTGAAAAGGGGAGGAGAAGCGGGCATCACGGAGCTGGGAAGAGAGCATGGAAGGATTGAGTTGTGGAGAGGACGGCATGGCGGGAGCAGCAGGGGAGGGGGCCTGCTGAAAGGGCGAGGCGAAGGAGGCGTTACGGAGCTGGGAGGAGAGCATGGAAGGAGAGAATTGGGGAGAAGATGGCATGGTAGGAGCAGCAGGGGAGGGGGCCTGCTGAAAGGGTGAGGCAAAGGAGGCATTACGGAGTTGGGAGTTGATCATGGAAGAAGAGAGGTGTGGGGAAGATGGCATGGTGGCATCAGGTGCGAGGACAGGTGTGTACAGGTTGGCATTGCGCTGCAGGGGAGAGGCATAGGAAGCACTTTGTGGGCTGGGGTTCTGCATCGGACTGTAACCCATACCCATTTGCTGCTGGTTCATCTGATCACTAGGTGACATCATTGCCTGTCCACCAGGCACAGGAGTGTAACCCAGACCCATTTGCTGCTGGTTCATCAGTTCACCAGGTGACATCATTGCCTGTCCACCAGGCACAGGAGTGTAACCCATACCCATTTGCTGCTGGTTCATCTGATCACTAGGTGACATCATTGCCTGTCCACCAGGCACAGGAGTGTAACCCAGACCCATTTGCTGCTGGTTCATCAGTTCACTAGGTGACATCATTGCCTGTCCACCAGGCATAGGGGAGACGCTCCTCGGCATAGGTGAGCTGTAGCTAGTATTCAACATGTAAGGGCTCTGCTGGTGGGTAAGAGGAGGGAAGCTTTGGGCCGGGTAGTTTTCAGGCTGTGGGAAGGGAGAGGAGGACCCCTGCATTGGAGATGGGGAAGGATGCATGGGGTAATGAGGAGGAAAAGAAGCACATGCATCCTCCTGAAACATCTGTAACGTACCATTTGTCAGCATTTGTGACTGACCTGGCTCCATCATTGCGTCATATTGGGTGAAATCCTGAGTATGTGGGAAGGTACCAGGTGGGAAGGTACCAGGTGGGAAGGTACCAGGGGGCATAGTGGGGTGAAACATTTGGGATTGAACAGGTGCTGGCCCCAGACTGTGTTGACTCATGGCCCTGGGAAGCATAGGGGAGGCCATAGGGGAGGCTGGACGAGTAAGAGGGTGCATGGGTGAAGCTACACGACCCAACATAGGTGATGTATGATACATTGGTTGTGGAGACCCCACTCTGCTCTGAAGCATTCGAGCTGATGGTTGGGGAGACATGGGATGTATTGGGACAGTTGCCCTGAATGGAGAGGGCTGGGTCCCCATACGCATCAGCGGCTGCCCCCTTCCTACAGGCCTGTGGAACACTCCTTGGGGGGTCCCAAAACGATTGGGCTCTCTGAAACCTGGCCGAGACCCTGTCCTGGCTAACATAGGAGTTCCAGCCGCAGACCGCATCTGGCCTGGTGGGGGCCCGTGGACACTGCGGATAGAGGACCTAAAGGGGGCAACGTTTTGGGTGACTGGTGGGGGACCACGTCTGCTGCGTCTAAGTGGGGACGGCTTGACTGCCCCCATGGGGACATGGCTCCTACCACCTCTGAGCCTACTACGCGTGGAGGTGCGTTTGGGGAGTGGGCGGCTAGAGATAGGAGCAGGAGAGGTTGAACGGTGGGGGGACATTGGACGGAAAGCATGTGGGGGTGACTGGGCTCTGTCAGCCATTGATGGGGTGCGTCTGGGAAAATTTTGCAAGGAAGTGGAGGATGCACGTGTCATGATGGATGCTTGTCTTCTACCTCCAAAATTACGTCTGGAAGATGGGGGGGGCAATGGATCCGGAGGGGTCTGGGGCCTCCTGATTGGGGAGGGAGGGGGACTCGCTCTCCGTCTCCGTGACGCGCGAGGCGAGGCTGGGGGGCTGGGTAATGGGGAGCGTGGGCGAGCATTGGATGGGGCCGTCTGTAATCCAAGGCCTCTCCTTCCCCTGGAGAGAGAAGGTTGACGTCTTATTGACATCCCTCTTCTGGGAAGCTGGGGGGAAGGTGGAGGGCTCCTCCTTCCCAGTCGTGAGGGAGGCCTCGGTCTTGCCATTGAACCCTGTGAGGTGAGCCCTCTCCTGGATAAGCGAGGGCTGAAGTAGGGGTTTGGGGGGATGTCAGCCTGAAAGTCCATCCTATGTGGAGGAAGGTGAGGGGCCATTCCCCTAGGTGGGGACCCTGGCCGCATAGACAGCTTCGGGGAAGCGTGGGGGCTCATTCGCCTCATTGGCATCGGTGAGGCCATCGGTGAATGCATGGGGGAGTGCCTCGGAGAATGCAACAGTGGATGCATCGGGGAGTGCATCGGTGGGGCCATCTGTGAGTGCATTGGTGGGGGCATCTGTGAGTGCATCGGTGGGGGCATCTGTGAGTGCATCGGTGGGGGCATCTGTGAGTGCATCGGTGGGGGCATCTGTGAGTGCATCGGTGAGGCCATTGGTGTCATTTGCCCCATCATGAACTGAGGGTCTTGAGGGAGGTAGGGGTTGTACATGGGGTAGGCAGGCTGAGCGAGTTGGGGGGTGAGGGAGATTTGACTGGGAGAGGCAGCCAGGGGAGGGTGAGTGGGGTAAGGTGAGTGAGGTTGCTGCATCATCATGGCCATGGGAGAAGGAGAGTGCCTTGGGAGAAGAGGGCTCTGCGGCTGACTCATGGCTGGGGAGAACTGCTGGGCAGAGGGATAGAAGGATATGGGTTCATAATGGATGTCAGACATCATATCCAGGTCGTTGAGGGCCATATGGGGGGAGGCAGGGGGAAAGAGAGGGGAGGGGGGACGAGAATAAGGAGAATAATGAGACTGAGGAGGAGGAAGATAATCCACATCCAGCCTCTCTTTGCCAAACATTCGTACTTGGGGTCTAGGGACTCTGAAAGGCTCAGAAGAATAAGGGTCTGGCACAGGGTGATACAGCTGCTCCTGTCCATATTGCAGCCCTGAGTCAGGATCAAAACCAGCTTCCATAGGTAAAGGTTGCTGGTAGGGGTTATGCATAGCGGTAGGATCTGTATGTCCAAGCATAGGGTCATTGTACATAGGGCCATCCTCATAACCAACAACATACCTGCTGTACGGGTCCGACATACCATAATTATATCCCATTTGATGTTCATAGTAATCGCCATACATGTTGGGGTCGTACAGATCATAGTACATAGAATCCATGTTATTACCATAGTAACCATAGGGATCTGCCTCCATTGGATACATCATTCCATCTTCACCGTAGTAATAATCCAGCCCGTCATCATAATAATCATAATAATCACCATAATCACCATAATTACCATAATTACCATAATCACCATAATTACCATAATTACCATAATCACCATAATCATCACCATAATACCCGTAAGGGTAACCATAGAAATCAGCCTCTTCATCGTAGTAAATGTCGTCATCATAGTAAAAGTTGCCATATTCATCATAGTAACCGTACTCATCCTCCCATTCATCTTCATCATCGTAATCCATTTCAGCTCCATACGGGTCATAGGGATCATAGGGATGTCTATGGTAGCCCCTAAGCCCCGGCTGGTCATAGTAATCATCCTCATAGCCGTATTCCTCATCATCATACTCATAGCCATCATTGTAATAGCCCCCGTTGTTATTGCTGAATGACAGTTTCTTGCCCCCTTGCTTTCCTACTCGTCCCGCGGTACGACCATGACCCATCGAGGTCAAGAACCTTCCTGTCAGCCAGTTAGCAGCCCCGGATATCTTCCCCAATATCGCACTTCTACTCTTAAAAGTTGGCTCGAGCGGTTCCGGTCTACTCTTGAAAAACCTGTGTTTGATCTTCCCTCCCTTTGACTCTCCCAAATGTATTGCCTTTTTGTCGTCTTTGTCGTCCTTCTTACCAAACATGGAGAATTTGGACGTGTTGATGCCAGACATGGCTGATGCAGGGGATTTGCCTAACCCACCAAACAACTTGCTGCCTAGACTCGGTTTAGTTTTTTCTTCTTTTTTCTTCTTCTTGGAGCCTAGTCCAAAGAAGAGACGGGAGGTGCCTTTGAAGTTTCTCTTAGGCTTCTTTGGCAGCGCTGTAGGCATAGCGAAAGGGGAAGACTTCCCTGCGAGGCCTCCGATGGCTTTGGAGGCCCCCGGCAATTGAGTCGGCAATGCCTTGGAAGGCAATGGTGACGGGGGGGCACTCTTTCCCTTGCCCTTCACAGCAACGGCCGCGGCGGCTCCCTTCACGGCAGCCTTTCCTTTGGCTCCCTTCTTGGGACCGTCATCACTGTCGCTCGATTCGCTGATGTCCGATTCCGGCTCCGACTCTGACTCCGACTCCGAGTCACTGGAGGGTTTCTTTCCCTTTCCCTTCTTCCCATCGTCCTTGCCTTTCCCCTTGGCTGGTGGTGGTGCTTTCTTGTCATCTTTTCCTCCCTTCTTGTCATCCTTTCCTCCCTTCTTGGGCTCCTCAGCCTTGGCTGGCTTCTTGGGCTCCTCTTTGCCCTTCTTGGGTGGGGGGGCTTTCTTAGGTGCCATGCTATCTCAGGGCTGGAGCCATTCTGAAGTCAGACAAGGAAGCACCAGTGCCCAAATGGGGCTAAAACGGGTCAGTATCAGTGTCAGTGTTGACAATTGCCAGTTTAAGAAGAGTCTAAATGCAGACGGAAGCAACATCCTCTTCTATCATCCTGTTTAGTATCGCTTGCCTTTTCTTCTTTCTCTTCCTCCTCCGTCTGATCTGATATGATCTGAGCCAGCTTCAGCACGACACCTCAGACACACACACAAACACACATGGGTAAACGCAGAGTGAAAGACACTCTGTCCCCAGACATTCTAAAATGTGCACTGACACGACTCACGAATCCAAACCACAGCAGTCCAAAACACGATCTAGTAATGGAGTAGGAACCTCAGCCATCAGTGTTCGCTCGCATTACAGTAGGCTTCTTCTTTGAGCCTCAGCAAAAGCCCTGCTGTGTGGCGTGTAAATAGAGATGCAACAGTGCCTGGTGTTAAATAAAAAAAACTTAAATAAACAGCTTCTTTAAAGGAACATAACATGTCATTGTTCACCTCATCATCCAGACCTGTCACATCTGGCTTGTTCGCTTGCCCCACACTGAATGCATGAAATAAGGCATTAAAAGGAACTTCTCCGAAAACAAAAGAAACATTAGTCCATCATAAGCAGAAAATATCAGATCCATGGAAGTGTCAGGACACTTTTTAAAAAAGAAAGTCCTGAATCAAGAAATTTAAACAAACACAGGTCCACCATGGGCAGAAAATCCCAGTCAGATGCCCAGTTAAAGACATGTAACTAACGTCCCAGGGTCACAGGGTGAATAAAAGACGCCGCTGTGCAGGTGGCGGTGTCTGTGTAGTTCTTTGTGTACTTCCCATTGTTGCAGTGTCCTGGGAGTCCGCAGTTCAGCCCTCGTCTTGGCCGCCTCACCGGCTTTGTCAGGATGATCCCCCCGCGAGGTACAAATGGTGTGTGTGTGTCCTGCGTGTGTGAGTCCCGGCTTTCAGGGGTATCCTCCCATGTATCCGTAAGCATGTGTGTCAGAGCGTGTGTGTGTGTGTGTGTATGCGCGCGTAGCCTACGCGTGCATACGTGTGCATACGTGAGTTCTGTCGTTCCACATCCACGTCAGCTTGCCTTTGTGTCCTGCTACAACCTTGTTCCGTCTATCTCTCTGGTTACTGGGACTACAGTCATCCTCGCTTCACCCCGGACGGAGGCCTCCTGGTCATATCCTCAGCTCAGTGTGTCTGTGTGTGCATGCGAATGCATGTGTGTGTGTGTGTGTGTGTGTGTGTGTGTGTGTGTGTGTGTGTGTGTGTGTGTGTGTGTGTGTGTGTGTGTGTGTGTGTGTGTGTGTGTGTGTGTGTGTGCACGTGAATGCATATGAGTGCATGCGTGCTATCCTCAGTTATAGTTGCAAAGGGCACCTTAATGTATCAGCTATACTACCTTGGGGTAACCCTATCTGCCAGGCCAGCTCTGGTATGAATAATGCAGTCTGGCTGAGCTGTTGCTAAACTGTGTCTGAGAGGCGCAGCCAGAGAGCCAAAACACACAGCAGGACCAGCAAGTCAGAGAGGACCACACCAACCCAGCCTCAGGCCAGCAAGGACCTCAAGCTGGGCCATGACGGTCCTCTCTCTCCTCTCATCGTCATTCATTTCATGAACTACTAGATGTTTTGGCAACACTGTTCCTAACCGGTCATTTCAAGACAGCATTCCGAACTGAACTGCTATATCAGGTGGCATGTTTTGCTTTTTCCACGCACACGCACACACGCATGCACACACCCACACGCACAAAGTTGCAAAAAACATATACACACAGACATACTGTAACTACAAATAGTGCAACCAACCCTGCGACACAATGTGAAATCCCTTCACCAGGCATATTACAGCTGTACAGTACACCACACACATGCATACACGCACGCACACACACACACACACACACACACATGTACGCACGCACGCACGCTGGAACACACACTGTACATACACACTTACAAACCTAAAACACAACACTGATGAGCCGTTCTCTCACTTTCAGTTAATTGAATGCATCAGTTCAACAAATTCTAATGGTTTCATCAACTACATGTAGTCTACTTTAAATTGCCTTCTAAATCCATAGCCATCACAGGGTGCTTAAGCCCTAAAGAAGAAATCTTGCTCTTGATCTTAATCTCTTAAATTCTGGCAACTTTACATGAAAATCTACACAACCAAATCCTGAAATGTAACTCTTAACACTCAATGACCCCTGCATGGCCCTTGGGGAAAACTGACACCCGTTAAAAAGGTTGCTAGGGGTGATGAGGGTAAATCCATGCCTCTTTTGATACCCTCCTCTGGTCATTTATATTTATTGCCGGTGGGAATATGTTTTATCCCTGCTTCTGGTCAGACTGAATTAAAAGCATTAATTTCCTTTTAGGAAATGTAGACGGATTGATATTCATGTTTGACGTGAGATGTAGGAATGAAATGTAGACATTTTGGGGATTTTATGAAATCTTTTCATTTGGGAAATGTCTGTCTATGTTTAATATTTATGTTTGATAATATCATAATTTTACAATTTAATAAAACATTTATGTTCTTCACATTGACCGTGGTATCTGATTGCAAAAAAATAAAAATAAAAAGTAATTGTCAAAAACGTTTTAATTCAAAAATGCAAAAAATAACACATGTACAGTACAAGCTCACACCGCGTTCAATACGACGCAACAAATCAAATCCTGCCTTTTAGTCTTGAATGCTTGATTGCCTTGTTGCAAACTTTTATCAAATCTTTCCAAACTTTTCAAAAAAGTTCAACATTTTGGGACACCAGGGGGAAAGTGGTTGTTGTCTGGGGTATATAGGAATAGATATTGGAAAGCACGGATGCAAATGCACACACACACACACAGTCACATGCACTCACATGCTCTATCTCTGTCTGTCGTAGTGGTGGATATTATATATGTCTGTCTGTGTGTCAGCATTACGTAAATGGGCCCGATGCTAATTCATTGATGACGAGCTGATATTCCAGGAGGTCATCGTGGTGGTAGATATGAATGTTTAATGGCTGCCCTGTGTTCAGCCCTACGCAGCGTGGATAAAACATTCATCGCTCCTCGCTCTAAATATATCACATAGGGTTAACCCCGCCTGGGCCCGGCCTCCTCCCTAGACAATATAACAGACTACAATCAGGAGTTTACAGCAGAGTAGATTCAGGGCGACTTCTATCTATTCTATCAATCAGTTCTTGCTGCAATGACCCATCGTCCTTAGGAATCAATAAAGTTGATTATCTCTTAATAAGAGGGTTCATATGTATGCTATTTGCATACATATGAACCCTCCTTCGGAGGACGCAGCTCTTGAATTGGGACACAGTCAGCTAGTAAATCCTGTCATTTGTTAATCACACAGTTAACATTCCTATTCTGACTCCAGTCATAGGTTTAAGTAGTTCAAATTGCACGCACTGTCTCTATTTAATTTCTGTTATATTCTTGAGGAGTTCTAGATGCTGTAATGACCTAAGGAAGTATGGTTTAAATGGTTCTTCCATATGAATGTGTAGCCAAACACCTTCATCAACATCAACAACCCCAAAATTTGCCGGCAAATTTGTGATGTTCAGCCTTAATCTCCATTAAAACATGACAGGGTCTACGGCGAATGTCATGGTCAGTCTATGTCATCTATGACATATCTATGACATATGACTCCCTATTTGGGCAAGGTTTCACCCCGAATCACTTCCATTACCAAATTTAAGATAATATTTCAAAGAATATATACAATAGCGTCATAAAAGATTTAGCACTGATCGGTTCAGCGGTTTGTGAGATTAGCCCCGGACAGGAACAGACAGACAGGGACGAAAACAAGGGAGACAACCCTTATTGTTAACTCCACTAGGCCGAAGGGTTGTCACTATCATATGACTTGATTGAAGATATACTGGAGGGAGGATGGTACCTGGATGGATGGTATTAATTACTAACAGGGAGAGAGATACAGTAGTTTCACATGTGGGAAGGGAAAGAGAGAGCTGGAGAGAATGAGAGAAAGAGAGAGAGAGAGAGAGAGAGAGAGAGAGAGAGAGAGAGAGAGAGAGAGAGAGAGAGAGGACCCTGGAAAATAGCTGGCAATATGGACAGAAGAATAGACAGAGAGCGTGGACAAAAGAATAGACAATAGACAGACAGAAGGAGACTGTGAGAGAGAAGTCTATCTGTGTTATCTTCATCTGTATGTATGTCTGACGTACGTAGGAGCAAATGATGACACAGCTGACACAGATGGAGGGAGGGGGAGAGAGGAGAGGGAAGGGAAAACTGAGATAGAGAGATAGACATGAAGATATAGTATATTAGAGAGAGGGGAATCAAGGCTGAAAGACGGGAGGAGGGAGGGAGGGAGGGAGGGAGTGAGAGTCGGACGGACGGAGGGAGAGAGAGAGAAGAAAAGGAGGAAGGGGAGATGGAACTAGAAAACCAGCAATGGAAAGAGAGAAAGATGATTAAACCAG
This sequence comes from Gymnoscopelus braueri, assembly GCF_963280865.1. Classification (NCBI taxonomy): domain Eukaryota; kingdom Metazoa; phylum Chordata; class Actinopteri; order Myctophiformes; family Myctophidae; genus Gymnoscopelus; species Gymnoscopelus braueri. Next base: position 28,729,214 of record NC_137615.1, read on the forward strand.
GAAACTGGAGATGAACAGAAAGTGATATGGATAGAGGGGGAGGAGGGTATGACAAGGAGTGTGTGTGTGTGTGTGTGTGTGTGTGTGTGTGTGTGTGTGTGTGTGTGTGTGTGTGTGTGTGTGTGTGTGTGTGTGTGTGTGTGTGTGTGCGCGCGTGTGTGTCTTCCCACATGCGTGCTGATCAGTGACAGAGTGCTTTCAGCGAACGCACTCAGCGACACTGTGCTAATAAAATAGCTCATCTGGCCACAGTGTAGGCAGGCCATATAACTCTATGAGGCAGTCAGGCACGCATACCAATGCGCACACACACACACACACACACACACACACACACACACACACACACACACACACACACACACACACACACACACACACACACACACACACACACACACACACACACACACGTGACAAATTAAAGGAAAACCCTGAATAAATTAGTGGGGAAACATAATGAATGCAGTTACTTCCATACAGGTGCACTGCATGCCACAATTAACCTCCTGCCATGCTCTGTTGCCTGTATTAAAATGCTGAGCAGGCCCAGTTTACTTCAGATTTGGATCAAGATGGCAAGACAAAAACATCTATGTGACTAGGAAACATGGCTCATTATTGGGGCACAGTTGACAGAAGCTTCACATTTTTGAGTTCGGTGGTGCACAAACTATAGGCACTGTGCTGTGTGGTGTACACCAAGAGGACGGTACAGGCCTGAATGCTTAACCCCGACAATGAAGGGGGGCCTGTGCCTTTGTTAAGCTGTGGGGGGCATTTTCCTGTCATGGTTTGCAGAATGTTTCCACTTAGTGCGTAGGTGGGCAGCATGTTAAATATGGACTCAAGGCAGACTGCTTCACAATTATAAACATTTGATTTGACCATTTGAGTACATACTGTACAGTTACCTGCATCAGACTACCAGCTGCCAGACTACTAACTCGAATAAACGATCACTCAGGTATTCACTGGTTACCTGTTCATTTCAGAATAGATTTTAAGATTTTACTTTTAAAGCCCGGCAGAGACTGGCCCCCAGCTATATCAAAGACATGCTGAACCCCTATGAACCAGGGCGCTGCCTTAGATCCTTGGGTAAGGCTCTCCTGGATGTCCCCATGTCTCGCCTCATTACCCGGGGCGATCGGGCTTTCGCAGTCCGGGCTCCCGGATTTTATTGAAACAAATATCATTAGCAGCTTTGAACAAATTGTAGAAATATCTGGCTAATAGCATTTTAACTTGTTCAAATGAATTACAATGCTACTCATCTTTTCAGCATTGACACATGATGACATTGTTTTGCAATGAGTGCTGAGAGAAAATGAGGAGAAATAATGGAAAGGATTTTCCACACAGAACGCAGGGGAGAGGGACGGAGACAGCAGATACACATGCACATAGGCATGCAGAGAGTGATCATACACACAGAAAGAGATGCATGTCATCTTTTCAGCTAGAGACATGAGACCGGGAGACCAGAGGATGAGGACGGTGGTTTCAGGTTTCTTGTAAGCCTTTAAGCCCCATTCTTGTCTGCACCTGGACCCAGAGATCACTCTGTGAGCTCACAATGGAGAGTCAACGGCAACTAAAAGCACACCTATGACCTGTCTGAAAGATCAAACGGCATCACTTCATTGGATACGGCAGCTCAGACTGACTGTAAGCTGGCCGGTCTGTTCCCACTGACCCCGATTCAGATCTGGTAACGTTGTCATCAAAGTTTGAACGAGACTACACTGTAAAGTCATGAGTGTTAATTTACCTCTGAGAGTGTACAAATGTATCCATTTGCTACACTCTTGGAGTTACTAATTAATGTACTAATGTACTAATGTGCTGTTAAATAAAGTATAAAGTATAAAATAGGGCATAAGTGATTAATCATACTAATCAAATTAGTCGATTATAAAAAATCTGTCTGATATTTTTCATGAACTTCGTTGATATATAATAAATAAATAATCAAAACAACATGTTTCTCTGTTATTTGATTCAGCTAAACAGTAATCAGTTTGAATCTGACCGCCATGACTCTCCTCTTGTCTCTCCTCTCTCTGCCCTTGGTTTCCTCTCTACACTGACCTAATGAAGCTTATTACAAGGCTTGGTTGAATGCTTGATTCTGATTGGTCAATCATTGAATTCAGCGGTGTGTTATTTCTGGATAATGACCGCTGAGCTCAATAACAGACCGCTGTCTAATCAAAGGCTCAGAGCACCTGCTGCGCTGCTTGATTTTGTGCTGTATCCAACATGGCAGCCATGTAAACAAACGCACAATGTAATTTACAGCTGAACATTGCTCTCAACAATGTTTTGGAAAACATTTGAAGCGAGAAATAGACAATGTAGAAACCTAAAATCGTGAAAATGTGTTTTCCGAGTGTTGCACGGCCGCACCTGGCATAAATTAATGGAATACTTCATTACCATAAGCAATGAAATACCTAGTTTTGTTGTTACTTTTGGGTCAATTTATTATTTTATTTATGAAGTAGCCATGTAATGTAATAAGTGGGATAATTGACGCCAAGCCGGTCATTGCTTAGAAATAAACCCCTTCAGGGCGATTAAATCCCTCTGCTCCGTGTCAGGATTTAATCAGCCTGTTGGGATTTATTTCTCAATGATGACCGGCTCGCCGTCAATTATCCCTTGCTTATTTCGCCCGTATTTGGCATACTTTTATGAAACACTGTTCCCAACTGTAAAACATTAGGCCTGCTTAGGACATATGCCCTACCATTTGTATGTCTTTTGAACTTTTTGAGATAATTCACTTTTAATCGCCAAGAGAAAGTTTGAATGGTTAAATGTCAGTAAAATTATAGAAAAGTTGACACATGTTCGTAAACTCACTACCCACACAAACTACAGATATATTCTATACATTACAATGTTCACACAAGTCCACTGAATTCTAAAATGTAATTATCTATTCTGTGCAATACCCATGTTCCTCTACACTCTAATCAAATCTAATCAAATCCCACTAATTAAAGGCATGGTATGTAACTTTGCCCTGTGTTTACATAACAAACCAAAGAAAATTATGTTTACCAATCATTTCCCTCTATACCATCAGCCACTGGAGTAGTGTGGTGGTGTTTACCTGCAGAACAGTGCCCTCTTGCTGTATTTCAGTGTTTTCACTGTTAGTTTCGGTAGACGTTTTTGGTCCACCAAAACAAACAGTGAAAACACCAAAATGCAGCGAGAGAAATTTTCCATATTTTTTTAAAATTATTTGCTCAGCAAGCTTACCTTATATGCACTCGAGTGAGGAAGGTTTGAAGATTTTATTGGAAAAAAAGAATCCCACAGTATCTGCTTACAAATTGTCTTAACAGAATTATTTGAGCGCCACATCGACTGTGTCTGAAATAAAATCTATAGCCTGCATTGGCCTCTATCTCTCTGCAATGATACCTGGCTCTCCGCTGGATTCTCTTTGTAAGTGTTTTATAGCACCCCCCCCCCATCTCTGACACACACACACACACACACACACACACACACACACACACACACACACACACACACACACACACACACACACACACACACACACACACACACACACACACACACACACACACACACACACACACACACACACACACACCTCTGACATTTATGCTGCCGCGTTCAATCACAAAGACAACAAATACACCCACATACATGCACCAAATCACATGCACTCATGCTCCTCCAAATCACAAAGGGCTTTTCCTGTAAAACCTTTCTGTCCATCCTATCCCAGTCCTGTAGTGCCTTCATGGCTCCACAATGACTCTCTATATTTTACAATAATGAGTAAAGACAGGGAACAACACAGGATACGGAACACATCCATTCTTTACATCAGTCCCTGTTTGAATGGTGGTCAGATTGGGTTGCTTGGTAAACATGCTCTATTCTGTGTCCCTGTGTGTGTGCGTGTGTACTTACACAGCCTCCTGTGTAAGTACACAGATAGACAGGCCCATTGTTTCTTAATGGTGGGATGAAACATGCATGTACACTTAGGCGCACACCCACACACACACACACACACGCACACATTTCAAAGTCATTGTCCAACACGGCCATCATTGTCAGAGTTGAAGAATGATTTATACGTGGCAGGTCAAGGAGAAAAAGAGAGAGAGAGAGAGAGAGAGAGAGAGAGAGAGAGAGAGAGTGTGAGGGAGAGAGTGTGTCTAAGTGTGAGAAGGAGTGAGGCTTATCAGAATATACGCGCGCGCACGCAGGCGCGCGCGCGCACGCGCGCGCGCGCACACACACACACACACACACACACACACACACACACACACACACACACACACACACACACACACACACACACACACACACACACACACACACACACACACACACACACACACACACACACACACACACAGGTGGATAAAACATTCAACTGTTTTTTTATATGCCAGAAACAAAACAAAAAATATAAAGTTGACTGCTAGAGCTTTCCTGCTAGAGCTGCTAGAGCTTTCCTTACAACTGTACCGTTTAAATATAGATATTTCAAAACTAGATCTAAAGGGTCTGGATGGGAGTTATGCTTAATTTATACTCGTACAATTGTGTCTCCCACCGAAATCAGCAGATCTGCAAGCTCACAAACACATCAAAAGGTGACACGTTTTGAGCTTGTAATTCGGCTATTTTTGATGAGTTACACCGTTGTACAATGAAGTATAAATCAGGCTTCAGAGGATAAATGAGTAACTACCCTTGCAGTGTTTTTCTGTTTAGTCCAGTCTTTGCACCTGGACTTGGACTGTATTATCCCTTGCACAAATAACATCACCAGTGTAAATAACTCACTCACAGTAGGACAAACAATCTATTCTCTTGTTAAAGGCCTTTTGAAGAGGTATAGGACATTATTTACACAAAAGTGAAAACAATACACCACAAACGTAATCTACACAGATACGTTCTGGTAAACAGCTTGGCCACAGGACAAAGGGGCAAGTACTCTATATACATAAACACACGAGACTCTCTGTCCATTTGTTCATAAAATGCCTCTTCTATGGAATATAGGCCCTCACGTAAGCCTATCCCAACACAAACGTAGTTTGCACACTTTTACTGTAGCTTGTGGATAATCATTTTGCGATTTCAATACAGATTTTTTCTTTTTTAAATACACTTAATTCACAAATGTGACTGGAGGAGCTGATTTACTCAGTATTGGAATTTATACACAGTGAAATCCATAGTGTTAAATCAAGCACATGTATTTACCATAACTGCCGCATTTCACTGCATTTTATTTGGTCCAAACCTTTTCTTTTTTATTATAATTGATTCTAACATTCCAAATTAATAGGAAAGTCTCCACCATCACCATCATCCAATGGCATTACATAACCGATAAAAGTTTCAATATTTTTTTGCATTAATGATTTATCTAATTTATTAATTTATCTGGTCTATAACCAGGGTTTTAAGGAAATGTATAATATCTATATCAGGAGACGTCAACTTTTAATTTGCACCTCTCTAGGACAAACTGGTGTCAAGGAATGATCAGGTCACTAGTCGCTGCAGGGCACTGAAGTGAAGAAGGACATTTACAGTGGCTGATGGTGAACTAACCCAGAGAGAGAGGCAGGGGGCAGTATCACTAACATTATTAGCAGGTTGAACAACTGTAATGAGGATGATTAGACAGCAGGAGGCAGACAAGACACATTTACCATTGCACCTGCTGTGCTGTGACAAAGCCGGTCACCACCTCTTAACTTGCCCAGTGGCACAGAGGATCGAACCAACCAACCACCTATTATTGGTCACCCTCTCTATCCCAGGGTGACCTCAGTGCTGCCCACAGAACTATGTGTTGAGTGAAAAGTTGAGTACTATTATATAACCACTATAATCACTAGCTACTGATGAGATAATGATACATGGACTCATTCATTCATCCTTTATTTATCCAGATACAATTTTCATTGAGATTAGAATCTCTTTTCCAAGAGTGACCTGGTCAAGAGAGCAGCAAAAACAAACGCAACTATCATACTGCTATAATCAGGGTCAAGAACTAAGATAGTTAAATCTTATGCAATGGCACCTCGTAGGTGCACAGTTGACAATTTAAAAGCAATCACTGTTAGTTGCCAACTGTAGGCCTACTACTCTCTAGTTTCTTGAAAATAGACCTAAATTCCCCCATAGTGATCAGCTCAGATTTGGCCTAATTGGTGGAATGATCTTGAGTGATCAGTTTGACAGTGACCTCACCAAATACATAAAGCACATAATTGCAAGAAATGTATGTGTTTATATTAAAAATGGGAGTAGGTATTATCATATCATATTCCAGTCACTAATATGAAAATAATAATGAACACACCTTACACAGGTGTAACTCATTTTCATTATTCTATAATGGTTGTTCTAGTAGTGCTAAGCAAAGCATTAAGCTGTTCTCTTGCATACAAGAGAACCACCCCCCCCCCCCCACACACACACACACACACACACACACACACACACACATTTATTTATGTGTGTGTGTGTGTGTGTGTGTGTGTGTGTGTGTGTGTGTGTGTGTGTGTGTGTGTGTGTGTGTGAGTGTGAATAATAACATCATTTGATAGCTAAAGACTACACCATAGACTCTATGGTGTAGTGTTTAGCTAACTCTATGGCATAGAGTTAGCACTCTACAAAACTGAAACGACGTTTCAGCAGGGCAGGCACACACTGACTGCAACAAACTCTCCCAACTCTACAGTCAATTATCTATGCTGACAGTGTGACACACGCACGCACACACACACACACACACACACACACACACACACACACACACGCGCGCACACGCACACGCACACGCGCACACACACACACACACACACACACACACACACACACACACACACACACACACACACACACACGCACACACACACTGAAAGCCTGGTGACGCGAGGATACACACACGCCATGCCATATGGGGCCAGGCAGCATCAAGTGTCATGCCTGCCTGCACCACACACAGGTATAGGCTCTACTCAGCTCGCTCATGACTCATCCTTTACCTTTTGTCTTCTCCTTTCTCCCTTATATCATTATTACTATGTCCCTGCCTCGTGTTATCCCGAAGCAGAACGTCTCCGTCCACGACTGGCTCCGACCAACAGGCATCTTCTACGGCACGTTGAAACAAACGCACAGGCCCCAGGTGACTCTGGAAGCGGGTCAGCTCAGTGTCAATTCGCAGGCTCTCTCTCTCTCCTGTATTTCATTAAGAACCTACCACTCTCTCTCTCTCTCGCTCCTCTCCCCTTGCTGTGTTGTATGGGACGAATAGATGCTTGTGAATAATTAATGGGGCTGCTATTATGCCTGTGTGTGTGTGTGTGTGTGTGTGTGCTAGTGAATTGGGCGGAGTAGGATGTAGTCTATGCTTTCACAAGATAAAACGGCTGGCCTGCCCGAGGAGGGAACTACACAGGAGAGGGGTCAAAGGTGAGTGTACACCTGTTACAGGTATGGAGGGATGAAGGTTTGCAGGTAAGGCTGTAATGCAGGGGTGTGTTCAACAAGTAGACAACAACAATGAACAAACATCCAGTGGTGGGAAAAGTACTCAATTGTTTTACTTAAGTAAAAGTATCAATTCGGCAATGTAGAAATACTCTGTTACAAGTAAAAGTCTGGAATTCAAAATGTACTTGAGTAAAAGTATTGGTATCAAAATGTACTTAAAGTACCAAAAGTAAAAGTACGCATTGTGCAGAAACTCATTGTGCCATTTCAAATATTTTGAAAATAGCCCATTTACAAGCTCACAATGCTTTGCATCGCATTGTGAGCTTGTAGATCGGCTATTTTCAAATGGCCAAAATATATATAGGGCTGAACTGGTTAGTGTGTTTTGTAATAATAATCAAAATCTACGAAGTAACTAGTAACTAAAGTCTTCATATAGTTGTAGTGAAGTAAAAGTACAATATTTTCCTGAGATGTAGTGCTGAAGTAAATTACTGAAAATTGTAAATACTCCAGTAAAGTTAAAATAGAATGTATGTAATGTAAAAAAGAATTGTACTTAAGTACAGTACTTGAGTAAATGTACTTAATTACTTTACACCACCGACTGTGTTCAACAAGTCGATAACAAAAATGAACAAATATCCCATTGTTATTGTACAACCAACAATTATAAATATTAATAATAACATCAAGGCAATCAAATATGAATGTATAGGGTAATTAATTATAAAGGATCAATTCATATAGATTTGTAAATAATGCCAGGCCAAGGGCAGCAATTGAGATCAGTCAGATTAGTCAGTGAAGTAGCCTGAAATAAATGAAAACCTTTTTGCAATTAATGCAAGCATCCCATCATTACAAACGTATTGTAAAAATAAAAATAGAGGCTGCCTGACAATCATTGAGAATATTCATAGCCATTTCATGCCATATCCAGCTTGCTGTTGTAAATTAGGCAACACTACTTTATGAATATGTTTTAATTATGGACTAATTTAATTGATAAGAAAATGGCAAACACAGTATATTTACATGTATTCTTTATATATAATATCGCTGCTGTAACATTAGCTGCTGTAACATCAACAATTGTGTTCCCTTTAGTTGTTTTGGGGGAATTTTCCAAATACACCCTCTGCATTTAACCATGAGATAAGTGGAGAACTATTCAATTTTGTTTTAACAGCGCCCATGGGGGAGCAGTTGGGGTTCAGTGTCTTTACTCAAGGACACTTCCTCTTAGCCAGGGATTGAACCAGGAACCTTTCGATTCCCAAGAGACAAGAGGACACATACTGTTTTCTACCACAGTCAGATGAGGGTAATAAGAGATGCCAATTATAAAACTTTTCCAGGAGAGCATCATGTTTCACTTGATCAACATTTAAAAAGAATCCCATTAAGTTAATCGTCTATCCAGTGTAGCTCTTCATCGTGTAAACAATTCACTAGTAACCTAGGTAGATACATACCCATATCCATTATACATAACCACCCCAGTCCAGCAGAGCAATGCTTAGAGCAGTGAACTGGGTTTGTGATTGGGAAATAAAACATTCTAGAATTACTGAAGGCCACCTTTTCCCCAACTTTTTCTTGTCCTTTTTGGAAATAAAAAGCAATTGCTCAGGGTTTTGCTGATTGGGGGAAAAAACTATTTTATACAAATTCTATTAAAATCACTTATTACATGGGTAATGAATACTTCTGAAACAAAATAAATACAGGAGACATTTCAGCATTTTGGAATTTATTACTTTCTTACATTTTACTCTCAGAAAGAGAGTCTTTAGAATGCCATCTTTTTCACAATCAAAAGTAATTGTAACGCAAAGTAAAATATGCCATTTCCTGCCCACAACAAACTTATCAGTTCCGACCATTCTGGTTATAATTTTGTTGTTCTTGTTTAGTTTCATATATAAAATAAGAATGATGTTGACTTTGATTTTGCTGTATATCTACTCTGTACAACGGTGCTTCGAATAAATGACCGTCTTTCCTTGTCTTTTTGCATTCCAGCTCCTCCCACAAAATCGTCACTTCTCTGTCCAATCAGGAGGCCTGGTTTACTTCTTAACGACCTGAATGACATCTTCGTGTTCCATAATGTGCGTAAGTCCCACCCTCTGAGGGCTGTACTTGGTGCTAGTGCCCTGGAAGACAGAAAATACAATCGCATTCAGATCCATATAAAAAAAGGAAGCTGTGTGTCACAGAGTCATCACAGAAGGAAGGTTTCTTGTAGACAGAGGGGCATGAGGGCCAAGGTTTTTTGAACTGCTGTGACACCACAAATAGAATAAAGCAAATAAAACTCACCCAAACCAGGGCATATTTAAAATGACTGGCTAAAGTTCTGTGGATTCGATGGCACTGGAGGCAGAAAGAACAACAGGTGAATTTATGAACGCCTTATACAAATGTCTGGGTGTCATGTTACATGCATATGCTGTTAAGGAGATGGTAACCTTGTCTATAGATGTAGGTATAGTACTCACCACATGTTCTACACTAGCTCCTCTTCTCATAATGATGGCATCACCAAAGTCTGGACGCTCTGGCAAAGAAGAATTTAGAATGCAATGAGCATCAACAATATTAATTATTGATTGTGTGTACGCAACTATGCATTTGTGTACACATGTGAAGGTGAGGGTGTTTTCACACACTGTATATTGTACAACCTCTTTAATAATGGGATAATAGCTCAACTAATGGCTTGGTCTCAAATGACCCTAATTAAATATATTTAAATATGTAATTACCATAAGGGTCGTGTCAGACAATTCACCATAATTTCCATAGCAGTAATTATTCATGTGCAAAAACGTTCATAACATACTAGTTATCATTACTCACTACTCTTTCATTCAGTTTCACTTTTCAAGAGAAACAGCATTCTGGTTCACGTTTTCAAAGTAGCCTAATAAAACTTGCATGCCAGAGTGCCCGATGGCTGTATAACATTTCCTTTACCAATGCCACTAGGAAGGCTGAATATCCACGGGCAACTTGTAAACAAAGATCACCATGGTTGTTTGTTGTGCCCTATGTTTGTTGTGTTCTCCTGCTAGTGAACTACTGTGTCCAGTTACATAATCATTTGACTCGGATTTGAGACGGTGGAAAAGTGACCCAGAACTTTCACTGTTTTCCCAGCCCATTGGTGGAAAAGCGGACCGAGTGGTGATCACTGTAGAGTCTGTTAAGGGTTTCAATGCCAAACAGGCTCAGCCCATTACTCTGGGACATATCTAAAAACCTGTCTGCTGCCTCTTTCCTACAAGTTATGTATTTCATAAGAAATAAATAATAACAACACAGTTCTTGCACATGTATTTAAGAAAAGTAACAGAACAGTGCAAAAGTGAGGCTCTCCAGTTGAGGTAAACAGAGGCCCTGTCTACTATTAAAGGTTTTATGGTAATCCTTTTTTAAACAAACCAAAGTCAGTCCTTTTTAAGTGAACCAAGAAGTTAGGGAAGGGAAGAAGTGTGTAATAGTGCGTGCGTGCGTGCGTGCGTGTGTGCGTGCGTGCGTGCGTGCGTGCGTGCGTGCGTGCGTGTGTGTGTGTCTCTACCTCCTCTCTTCTTAGTGTAAATGCAGATCAGAGCCAGGTATTCCCACAGCGTCTCCAGAAGGTAGTCCAGGTTCAGGCTCATCCCACAACTGAGGCACAAACATACACAGTCAAAAAAAGAATAATAATTAAATCACACATATTGTCGCTCTAAGGCAGAAGACGTTTATCTCTGTACTTAATCCTTTTATGATTTTTTTCATAAATGAACGCTTCATCTAGGTGGTCTTATCCAACCTACAAGCTCACGTGTCATGATGGGACATATTGTGAGCTTGTAGATCCAGTCTGCTATTTTCTGTATTTATTTTCTTTTAAACATTTTCACCAATAATGATGACATGGCCAAAATAGGGACGCCAAATTTAAAGTGGTTAGATCTGTATGAGTTTTATAAATATTTAACCAATGAAAAGTATCAACAAGAGTTTGTGACTACATAACTACTTTGGATACATTGGAACAAAAGGTTCTTTTTTCCATTTCCTGAAAAGTAACACATTTGGACAAACAAGGTTTTTGGCCGACACCTACAATATACTGTAAGTCATGGTGTATGAACACGTAACCAACTCACACCACACACTCACACCACAACCACGCACACACTGACCTGATGACAACGCTGTTTTCTTTGTGTGCCAGGCGGTTCACCTCCTCAATGGAGATCTGATCCACCTTGTTGTAGACCTTCACATCAAACAAGCACACAAATGAAGAGTTAAAACATCCAAGGAAACACATGGCACACACTGGGAAATTAACTGAAAATACATAGAAAGAATCATATTTAGAAACAATAACTGACAAAAAGCTAAATAATCGAGAAGCAAGTTTATACAGTATACTGTATATATATATTTATACAAAATATTTTATATCAATGAATCGATAAGAAGCTAAATAGATTAGCCTGATTAACCCTGTACTGTACTTGGTTGTACAATGGTGGTGTACAAAAATAGAAAAAATATCCCATCTACAAGCTCACAACGCGTCCTATCGTAAGTTGTGCCGCGTTCTGAGCTTGTAGATCTGCTATTTTGGCGATTTCTTTATTTTTCATAATTAATCGTAATCGAAGCAAAAGTTTGAAATAATCATGCTACTGATTTGAAGTCATATCGCCCAGCCCTAAGTTAGGGCATGATAAATTCCATTATAAATTGATTTAGACATTGGCGTACATATAGGCAAGGCATATAAACTCTGTTCCCGACGATGACATCGATGAACTCGTCCGGTGTGCTGTCCTCCCTGAACAGGACCTCTGCATTGAAGATTTCTAAAGAGCGATGTTAAAGATACAAACTTATAGGACATCAATAGGGCCCTATGACTATGAGTCCAGAAGAGTCACACCACCACAACATTCAGAAAGATAATCTAAAGCTGCAATCCAGAACGTCTTTGTGTGTGAATAAAACACTTATTATGACCAATCTGTATCGTACATGTATATCAATGTACGATCAACTAGCACATCTGCAGTGGGGTTAGGTGGTCTGGTCTCCCTACTCTTCTATTGAGAAATTTTGACCCTGTGTTTGGGTAGGATCACTAGTGGTTGACAAGTGGTATTGCCTTAAGCTCAAAGCCCCCCCCCCCCCCCCCCACACACACACACACACAATGCCAGAGAAAGACACATTAATGAAGGATACTGTATTCATGAAGAATAAGTTGCACAAGCTTCTCTGAGCACATGGTGAGAGGAACCGTGGAGTTGTAGGAGAGGCCTCCACCTTTCTTGGGCTACAGGAAGAGAAACAACACTCTGCTGTCACACTGTGCTCGTGTGTGGATGAGAGTAAGATTTTGCGGAAATGATGAGGGGAAAGGAAAGGAAAACTACCTTGAAATAAATATTGGGTTTTTCCACGTTGAGTCTAATGCCCACTGATTCTAACTCTTTTTCTAGAAGTGCTCTGTAAGGGTTTAAAAGGAAAAGAAACAGTTTTATACATAACGATTATGGAACAATATTCTAACAAACCATCACCCCAACACACATTCATTCACTAACACTCAAACTCTACCACTTGCACACACACATACTGCACACACACACAGCAGCAGCAATCGCTCACCTCTGAACATCTCCCTTGGTGGCGTCCAACATCATGATGACAACATCTGCTGTCCTGGCAACAGCAATGACCTGCCGACCTCTACCCTTTCCTAGGAAGAGGTCAAATGTATAATTATCAAACTGCAGCAAACAGTGTTTAGCAAACACCAAAACAACTATCTATCTGGAGTTTTGGCCAAAGAAATAAAGAATGTTGAAACTAGGAATACCTTGGGCAGCACCCTCAATGATTCCAGGCAAATCAAGCAGCTGTATGTTGGCCCCTTTGTACTGAAAAACACAAAAGGAATTATATAGATAGGATGCTAAGGCTAATTCCTGGAAACCCGAATGTTTTGATTCTTACCTTACTGTTTGGCAAAACCCTACAGGGAAGTGCAGCTCTGCAGAATTCAGCTGTTAAAATCAAATTCTGAAGCGATTTTCTTATATAAATGAAAATGTATCCGTGTTGATTTTAAGTGTGCAACAGGCCAATTTCCAGATCCACTCATTAAAACACAAGGACACTTTGGTAAAGGTTTGGGTTGTGTACTAACTATTGGCTCACATTGTAAGGTGAAACATCTCTCAAAGTCACTCTTTTTGCCCGTAAATGAACGCAAACAAAGCTGATTCTGCCAATATAATATCACAACACTTCCTGTTGATTTTACTATTTGAAGACCCGGATCCGTGGATCCAGTCCAGGTTCCTAATCAAAATAGCGAAATAAGTTGAATTTTCAATAAAAAAAAACAGCACACGATTTTTGTTCTGCAGAACATCACTTCCTTGAACATCTGCTAGCGGAAGAAGATACGGTAGGACAGTATCCAAACGTTAAGGAAAGACTCAACAATTCCCATTTCCATGGTTAGCTAAGGCTATCCTAAAATAGTAGAATATTTTTTAAGTGTGTCCGAGTACATACCTCTATGACGCCAGGTATGCAGGTGAGGGTGGTAAATTCATAGTTAGCTGCTTCACTGGCTGTTGATGTCATCAAGCTAAGGAAGGTGGACTATAGGAAACATAAGACTGAGTTATATGAATGTTTCTAAAAAATGAAAAGTTAGAGTACAGCGGCCTGTTTCTTCTGGGTTCCCCCACATGACAAATGTAATGATTTTTTTAATGAGCCAATGTGATCACAAGGCACACACAACTAACTATGCCACGTGTGTCATGAGTACCAGAAACAAACAATAAGGCACGCACATCCACTCACTAAAATAATTTGTGCTGGGCTCAGGTCAGAATCCAAAAAGAATCAAGTCTGCACACTGGGTCATGCTCCAAAGCTTAAAAATGTATTGGTTCCTTACACCAACATTGGACGTGACGTGTCGACCCTACCGGCTCTTTATCAGACCACTGTCTGACCGCCGTCTTCATCAAACGGGGTCAGGGTTGACACAATGTTGGTGTAAAGGATTTTTTTAGGGATTTTTGGATGTGTGTCATGACTTAGGAGTGACATGACAAGTATCTTTAAACTGTTGCATTAGCTGTGTAGTTTTTCATTCATGTGGAGGTGTTTATAGTCATGCATGTCATCCTGAACTCCCCCACTTAAACCCTATACTGTACTTAGTTCCCCTGGGCCCTATACTTAGTTGACTGTATTCCCATGGGCTACACAGCGATCTATAAGCTCACAAGCCTTGTAGATCTTCTATTTTTGGCTAATGTTCCCCCCAGAATATGTATGCTGGTGTTCAACTGCTAAAGAAGACCCCACACCCTGTCAGTTGACTCACCTTACCCACAGAGGGGAAACCAATGAGAGCAACACGAGCATCACCAGATTTCATTACATCGAAACCCTCTCCTTTGGCGCCTGCTCCTTTTGGAGGCTCTAGCAGCTGAGCTCTGTACTTGGCTAGCTTGGCCTTCAGCAAGCCCAGATGGTACTCAGTGGCTGAAGTCATAAATGGAAAAAGGAAATTGTACATTTTGAATAATTCAAAACCTTAACTAGAAGTAATGGTGTAGTTTATATACCAAATAATGCACAGCATTTTAACACAAAAAGTGAATTAAACTTTTAAATCTGCTGGAGATTATGAGCGCATACAACAGATTCTGAAGATCTCAACCACATTCACCAGCATTAAGTATCGCTTAACAATCACAGCAGAACAGTGACAACATACATGGTTAACTTAACTTTAGTCGCAAGCAACATTCTATTTTCTATATCTGGAATCTAGAGTTGAAATACCAGCCCATACATCCAAACAGAAAAGTCCTATTTGATTGTATTAAATAATGTTCAAATCACCAACACAGCAGCTGTATGGAAAGCTTGAATTATCCTCTTTATATCTGCAATTTTTTTGTTTCATAAAATTCACCATAGACATGTCATGAGATACTTTCTGTCAAGAAATTCCGTGCAGGTGATTTTTTTTTTCCAAAGTGTTGGAGTTTGGAAGCACTCGTGGTAAATCACTCACCGGTGCTGCATACCACCTGTTTCACATAATACAGGAGGCAGCAGGACGTTGTGTTATTGAAAACGAGCGCTTCCAAACTCCCAACACTATGAAACATTATCACCTGCACGGAATTTCTGGACTGAAAGTAGCTCATAACAGATTTTTATGAAAGAAAAACGTTGCAGATAGAAAGGAAGATAATTCAAGCTTTCCGTACAGCTGCATTTTGGTGAGTTGAAGGTTGTTTGAAACAATCAGATAGGACTTTTCTGTTTGGATGTATGGACTGTCAAGGGTTGGTATTGCGACTCTACATTCCAGATATGATATATATATATCTATTAAAAATAGAATCAAAGAGTTGCTTGCGGCTAGGTTAACTTGTTAGATGAAGATCAGAGAACGAGACCCTTTCATTTCACACAGCTGGCAACAGCTTCTTTTAAGAGTCGATTTGGCTCTGCAATGGCACCGTCTCATTCACCTTTGTTTTTCTGCGTTCGACCGATTTCTCGCTCGATCTCGGCGATTTTCTCCAGGATCCCCATGTTGGCGAGGAAAACGGTTCACCGATCACACTCCTGGAAATAAAAGAAACCGTCTCATAAAGAACAGAAACGTGTCAAGTGCTCTCCATAGTGGTTAGCTAAATGGCTAGCTAAAGACAGGAGAAAAAAAGCAATAAAACAGTTGGTAAATCACATCAACAAGCACTCGGGTAACGCATGCGGTTTTATCCGATCATTTGAGTGTACCGTAAACAATGACAGCGTGTGAATATATTATATAGCTGTGAAATAACGTAGATTTACACTTTATTTCAGGTGGACTCCGTCCGCAGCATGTACAGGAATATGACGTCACCGACCGGAACTGGCCTTCAGTGTTGCCAGGTTTTGTGAGAGAAATAAGAAACAATTTTTAGGAAAACAAGCCCAAACGAAGCGACTAGGCCACATGAGCACGGCTATTTGAAAATAGCCGATCTACAAGCTTGTGAGCTTGTAGATCTGCCATTTAAAAAAAAAATGCTTGTAAAGAAGAACAAATGTGACAAAACATTTTAACATAAATCTGGTACGGGGGTCCCTAGCTGCTCCCTAGCAGCACCACATCATTTGTGGGTCGTTGGCATGAACATGTTTAAACAACATTAAACAGCAAGCCCAAAATAAGCAACTACACTTTAGAAACAAGTAAAAAAAAAACGCAACTACCAATATTTACAAGCGACTTAACAGAAAAACAAGCCCAAAAGTAGCTTATAATAAGCCGACATGGCAACGCTGTAGACGTTCCGTGCGGAATAAAGTTCCGTGTGAAACAAAAATGTCGATCGAAATAAAACACGCTAACGTCAGATGTTTCGTATCACAAGTTCACAACTGGTAAAAAAGACGACGTGTATTTTCACCGTCGTACATTGTGTTTATATTATTTTACGAAGCGAGAGATTTGAAATATCAACCTAATTATTCTTCTTTTCGCAGATAAGTGAGGCTGGGACCGAGGCTACTGTTATGGGCGAGAGAGTGAACACCAGTGTTGCCAGGTTTTGCGAGAGAAATAAGCAACCAGGTCTATGAAAACAAGCCAAAAATAAGCAACTTGAGGCCACATGAGCTGTCAGCACTTTAAACCTATATCCATCGACTATTTGACAAGTACACGTTAGAAATAAGCCCCAAAAAAACGCAACCCGCAACTAACCAATATTTGGCAACGTTACATAAAAACAAGCCCAAAGTCGCTTATAATAAGCGGACATGGCAACACTGGAATGAACATGGCTGCGTCCACGGGGCCGAGGGGAGCATCGGCCTCCCAGCCAGCCGGGTTTGAAGGCTTTCCTCTGGCTATGATGACAGGTAGTCCACCGGAGAGGGGTCCCGGGAAAGAGCAGACCGAGGAGCCCAAGAAGAAGAAGCCGTGTCGGGCCTGTACGGACTTCAAGTCGTGGATCAACGTTCAGAAGAAGCAGGAGGAGACAGTTCCAAGTGCAACACAGGTGATCTGAGTTCATCGCCCCGGGTTGTCTGTTTTTTAACATGTCTGAGTCTGAGAATGACTATAAGGTATAGCAGCATGGGCAGCACTGTGTTCAATAACAGAGCTTTAGTGGGATTGCTGTATCATGATAAGGATAGGGTTGGCTATGCCTGTGTGTATTACCAGTGGTGTAAGGTAACTTAAGTACATGTACTCAAGCACTGTACAATTTTGAGGTATTTTCACTTTACTGGAGTACTTACAATTGTCTATACTTTATACTTTTGCTCCACTACATCTCAGAGACAAATATTATACTTTTACTCCACTACAATTATTTGAAAACATTAGTTACTAGTTACTTTGAAGATTTTGAATACTATTACAAAACATACATTAACCACTTTTATGGCTATTTGAAAATAGCCGATCTACAAGATTTTTTATACATGATGAACTTGTGAAAGGGTACATACTGCATAGTACTTTTACTTTGGTACTCTTTATGAAAATATTTGGTATTCTGGTACTCTTACTGAAGTAAATTTTGAACACCAGACTTTTACTTGTAACAGTATTTCTACATTGTGGTATTGACACTTTTACTTAATTAAAAATGTCAGTACTTCTTCCACCACTGTGCATTACTCAAATATTAACTTAAGCTATGCATCGACCTTTGTACAGGGTTAGTTTTTAGGACAACTCTGTGGCTGTACAAGCCAATCCATGTTGAGAGCTATCGGTGCTACATAAAGTCACAAACCTGTATGAATTTTTGGCTTGAAGAGATTTTCCTGACACACAACTATGTTGATAAAGAATTGCTTTATTCCTGTTGTGTAAAGGAAGTGTGCAGAACTCAACTCTTCCAGTCAAAGCTAGCTTGAAACGGTAGCCTAGTTCCAGACTCAAACATGTAACCAATTTGTCTTATGTTTACTATTGTGTACTTACTATTCTGATCTATGTTACTAATACTATTCTTGTTTTGGGTTCTGAAACACACTTTCAGAAAAGTATCTAATACCTAGTACTGTCTCTATATTAATGATTGATTTCATATACTTTGTGTTTTGTGCCCACATCTGTGCGATCTTTCAGGAGGCACATACTGACCTAGAACCACAGAAGGAGCCACAGTGTCCATTGGACAGGGAAGAGTTAGGGCGTAGCACCTGGTCCTTTCTCCACACAATGGCAGCATATTACCCTGACCAGCCCTCCCGGAACCAGCAGCAGGAAATGGGGCAGTTCATCAACCTCTTCTCCAAGTTCTTTCCTTGTGACGAATGTGCTGAAGACCTCAGGGGCAGGTCAGATCACTGCTTTATATATCTATTATCTATATACCAATCAAAAGTTTATATCCTTGTGCTTTGTGAGATACAAAATGAAGTAGTCCAATATTTAATGACATCATTTTCTTTTCTCAGGCTAAAAAGCAATCAGCCAGATGCAAGCAGTCGCCACACCCTTTCTCAGTGGCTCTGTCGTCTCCATAACGATGTCAACGTCCGGCTTGGCAAGCCTGAGTTTGACTGCTCACGTGTGGATGAGCGATGGAAGGATGGGTGGAAAGACGGCTCCTGTGATTGATGTTTAATGTCTGGGTACAGGGACAGATGAAGATCCAGGCTGGACTTGCCACTGTGTGTGGATTAAACCCTAACCCGCTTAAACCCTATATACTTCATTGACGGGGGTCTCCCAGGGGTCTGTACTTGCCCCCCTCCTTTTATCCCTGTACACCTAAATCTCTTATGGGAAAATAGCGATCTACAAGCTCATGATTCACCACAATGCGATATCGTTGTCACAATGTGTGCAAATATTATATTTACTTTCTTGGCCTACTGGCAGCGTGTACAAGAAATTTGCTGCCGGTGGTTTGAAAGACACACCCACACATAGAGACCCTCTTTTAGACGGGAGTGCCACGCCATCAATAATATTTGTAGACTATATGCTGAGATGGGGCGTGTTGGTAGTTGACCAAATTATGTGTTGACCACATGTTTCGATCCCGTGTTTTGCATGTCCTTACATCTGCCCTCATTTTCCTGGCTATCTCGTCTAAATAAAGCAGAAACTACCCCGCCCCCCACCCAAAAAAAAAAAATTCTATAAATATATACCAACCACTGCAATGACCTGCAATATCAGCTTGTCATCTGATTCTGATTCTCAGAACAAAAATAAATAAATAAGATCTTTATTGAGTATAGAACAAGATCCAGTAAAACCGTCCATAAACACTTGAACATTTATTTTTTAGATTTTTCTGCCCCCTAACATTTCTTTAAAACTCTGAAAATCATACTAACCTCCTCTGCCCTTTGTTGTACGTCATTGCATCGTGTTGTTGTGAGCTTGTAGATCTGCTATTCTGGCTAAATGTTTTCCTATTTTGGTCGTCTATCATCATGACACATGACCCAGAACCTGGACACTAGGGTTCATGGGTTAAGGAAATATGAATGCCAACCTCACTGTGTCTGGCTGGCTGGCATGTACACCTTCATATATCCTGCTATCACAAACTCTGAGGAAGATACACATTGCTTTTAGATCAACCACATAATGTTTGCTTGTTTATCACATTCTTTAGGGTACTGGTTCTCAAACTTTTTCATGTCAAGGAACCCCAGAATTATACGCATTTGGCCGCGGACCCCCATCTCAAAAATATGTTGTGCCAGGGAACCCGAGAAGAGATTTGTATTAAAACACACAAAAAAAAAATGTTTTCAAAAATAGCAGGGGTACAAGCTTACAGCACTGCACGAAGTGACACGCTGTGGTTAAAATGATTGTGATGATGTATTAACACATTTTTGCTGGGGACCCCCTGGAACCCCTAAAAACTTTGAAAACCACTGCTTAAGGAATACGTTTTTTGTTTTAGTTTACTTTAAAATATGAAACATCCTGATGCAAATTGTGTACATTCATTGAAATGCTCTTGAAGTTTGACTCCTTTGGTTGCTGATTGTCTCAATAATTGACAACAAATTACATTTAATATATTTAAATTTTCTCTTGTCTAGTTAAGGTCATAATTATATGGCCTAGATTGAACCTTTTATTTTTTATCAAAATACTTGAATGTGTGTGTGTGTGTGTGTGTGTGGTTACAAGTATATATATATATTTGATTGTAATTCCATGTCGCGTGGGAAGATTTGTGAGAAGATTTGTGTGTATTGAGTGTTTCTCATATGAGCATTCACGTGTCCATCACTTTGTCGTGTATGTGGGAGCATGTTAATACTGGATTTGATTATTATTGAAAAATGTGAAATATTTCACATTTTTCAATAATAGTGGTGAGTAAGTATTTTTTATTGTAATTCCATGCTGTAGTCATGAGTGGTGGACTTTTTTTTTCTGTGTGTTTCAGTGTTTCTGCTGGTTCCCTGTCTATAGGGGGAGCAAGGATTATCTTGCTCTCCTACTGCCATGAGCCTGTCAGAGCCATGTGATTGTATGTGTGTTATTAATAAATGTACACACCACACCACCCTCTATTAATGAGATTTTTTGGAACCAGTCAAGTCACACTGCATAGCCTATGGGTGGAAAGTCACAGAGGGCTCTCAGCTGGCAAAGGGCCTAAAG
The DNA here is from genome assembly GCF_963280865.1 of Gymnoscopelus braueri. Lineage (NCBI taxonomy): Eukaryota > Metazoa > Chordata > Actinopteri > Myctophiformes > Myctophidae > Gymnoscopelus > Gymnoscopelus braueri. The sequence continues at coordinate 28,750,467 of NC_137615.1, forward strand.
GATACCTTGGTGAAAAGATTTGGTTGTTTATTGAATACAAGTGTGGGGTCATAGAAAAAAAAAAAAAAAAGCTGTTCCCTTGCACACATAACAAGGGAACAAATAAAGCAAAAGAAAACATTCCATGACTGATATTTTATGTGTTATGAACCATTATGGAAACAGGTTATTTTATCTGCTGCTACATCCCTGTCCACCTTTGCTCCAATGTCAAGCAGCGCTCTCTGCTGGTTGAAATCTGACCATGTGGGCGGTTGTGTTATGAACCATAGAAGGCCTACTATAACAAGGGAACCAGGAGACCTGGTACTGCCAGACCCCTATAGTGGTTGAAAGATCAGAGCACTACGTCACGCTAAGCTTGGCCAATCAAAACGAGAACAGAAGACAGACCTCTTTTATGGACGAAAACGTTTGGAGAGGGGGACCGACAAAGCCTCATGTAGGCCCGACCCCCCCCCCTCTTTTATGCCCATGTATGGACGAAAACGTTTGGAGAGGGGGACCGACAAAGCCTCATGTAGGCCCGACCCCCTGGGTCTGGCAAAAATACTAACCTCCAAATCTCCCAAAACATCACTAGTTTTAAGTTTAGGCTATACATTTATTTTTGAGGAGGCCCCTGTGTGTAGAAGAACCAGACAGACAGCCAGGCAGGCAGGCGGGCGGACGGACGGACGGACGAGGTCCCGGAAAGAGACAGAGGCTCAAACTCAATGTCCAAATTCACAGACACATTGATGCACATTCCCCATAAATATATGAAAGCTTAGACATAGTGGTCAGACAGACTGTGTTGGTTTCTCTCTTCAGGTTCTTGGGTTTGTTGTTGTTCTTTTGTGTTCTTCAGTTGGTTCCTCTTCTGCTTCACTTGGTTCATTCCTTGTTGAATTAGTTCCACAACCTTCTCATCTCCTGCAGCCTGAGCCAGAGACATCGCCTCCGTATAAACACTGACCGACTCGTCTAGGCGATCTTGGTATAATAACATTCGAGCCATATTTCCCAGAAGGACGTGCATGTAAGGATGGCCCATGGTTCGACTCAGTTGCACCGCCTGCGTCACCAACGGCAACGCGTCGTCATGGCGACCGTGCAGGTCCAAGATGGTCGCCAGGTTGTTCATCAGCGCCAAGGTCTGGGGGTGTGTGTGTCCTAGCTCCTGGTCACAGATGAGCAGAGCCTGCTGGTAGTCCAGGGTAGCGTTGTGCAGCTGCTGGGTGGAGGTGTGGTAGCGCGCACGAGAGTCCAAACACTCACTCAACAGCAGCCTGGTCTCCTTCCTGAACACTTCAGCCTCCTCCGTCAGATGGTCCTCAGGCAGGTCTTTGTGCTTCAACAGTTTAGCCTCCAGAGACTCGATACAGAAACTGTAACCAACGTCCGCTAGCTCCCTTTCAGAGCGATATCGACGACGGCGTTGTCATCCTGTGGGGTTCCTCCAGACACCATGAAGCTCACGGCTTCCTTGATGAGTTCCTCTGCTTCGTCCAGTTGTCCCTCTGCATAGGCCCGGTTAGCCATCAGGATGTATGTATAGACGATAGCGTGGTTGTTGTCTGTCCGGTGCGCTAGCGCCATCGCCTGGTCAAGATAGTCTGATGCTACCTGGAGCTGACCTCTGTCCATACTCAATACAGCTTTCTTCAGCAGTAGTGTAATCTCATCCTCCTGCTTTTGAGCATCAGTTCGTTTGTCTTCCTCCTCAAACTTGTTGACCACAGAGAACGCCATTGCTCCCAGTCCAGCACTGATCCACTTGGTTTGGTTAGACTGGTTTCTGCTGGCAGAGTAAACAACGCAGCGCTCCGTCCTTCTGGAAGCATCTTCTTCCCAGTTGTACCGGTCATTATTGAAACTTCTCACTGGACTCCTGTCCGCGCCATTAAACGGTGTGCGCGGCGTGAGTGTGCGTGTGAGTGTCGTCCTGGGACATTTAAGGACGCGACGCAACACACGGGACAACATGGACGTCGCCATGTTGGAATGGGCGGGCTCAAGAGCCACTGAGAGGCCTAGCTGGTTTGTACGGCCAGCCAGTTGTCCTGGTACTCTGTGTAGGGTCAATATGTTCCTCGAGCGTCGCTGATTACACTGGATTGCCTGATGAGCTATTCCTGATTGGGTCTATGTTGCTCACTCTGGAAGGGTTAGGACTGGGTCTAATGCCGATGATGAGACTAGATCAACCCTGACATACGGCTTGTTTTATAACACTGAGGGTGGCTCCTGACATCACGGCGGTGATGTCAGGTGGTGTCAGGCATTCCCACCTATGGAGCTGGCTATGTCTGTCATGCCCAAACCGGGGACTATGATGTCAGTCCTGGATGGTTCCGGTTATCTCCGTATATGGGGTTTCTAGAAGGAGTGTTCTGATGTCAGAGCTAGGTAGGTCAGGTCAGGTCACGTGACGCGTGCTGTGGATGTAGTCCAACGCCACAGAATTCTTCAACGTATACAGGGCTGTGATTTGCACTGGAAATGACAGACCTGCAATGAACAATCAAGACTTGTTCTTTAAAACAGGGCTTGTAGATCTGCTGTTTCTTTTTCAATTTTTATTAAGAGGTTCGGTGTAGGGGGAAAAATAAAGAGCAAACCAAAATTTCAATTATTGAGGGACTAAGTGGCTACATTTCTAGAAAAGATAATGTACTTAACACATTTACCGCCAATGACGTAATATTACGTCATGTGATGTTTTTAGTGATTACGCAAGAGGGCGCTCTTCACCAACCTATGAATGATGCCTTGACTTCGAGAGAAGAATTCACCCGGAAATGATGTCATAAAAAAAAAAAAAAGTGAAACAAGTCTATGTGGCTGTCTATGACCACTATGAAAAAGCTTAATTAATACCTGACAATGAATGTGTTAATAAACAGAAATAACCAAACAAGACCAGGAGACCTGGTTCTGCCAGACCCAGACTTCACATGACGTGTCAGCCTGTGTCTATGCCCATGTATGGACGAAAGGGGGACAGACTTTTATGGCTGGGGCCTAAGGACAAAGTGACCAAAACCTGTTTTTTGCCCATGTATGGAGAAAACAGGTACAAAACATGCCCATGTATGGACGAAAGGGGGACAGACTTTTATGGCTGGGGCCTAAGGACAAAGTGACCATGCCCATGTATGGAGAAAACAGGTACTCATGTAAGCCAGACCCCCTGGGTCCGGCAAAAAAAAGACCAGGGGACCTGGTTCTGCCAGACCCAGAATAAGTACTTTATAAGATCAGAGCACTACGTCACGGCTAAGCCGGACTTCACATGACGTGTCAGCCTGTGTCTATGCCCATGTATGGACGAAAGGGGGACAGACTTTTATGGCTGAGAGTAAAGGGAAAAGGGGGCATGCCCATGTATGGAGAAAACAGGTACAAAGCCTCATGTAGGCCGACCCCTTGGGTCTGGCAAATAATTCCAGTGGGATGATGATGATGTGGTAAACTACCAGAAGCACCAGATAGCCTACCATCGATGATGACATAAGCCTATTATAGGCTACTGCCCCGTGATACATCTGGTTCCTATTGCAAAGGTTCCTCCTCGATGGTTCCCTTTATTGTAATCACATCTGCAGACTGTGGACTCTGACCGTAATGATGCTGATGCTGGGCGGTAGACAGTAGCAGAGTGTAGACAGTAGCTAGCAGTGTTGCCATATTTTGTGAGAGAAATAAGCAACCAGGCCTAGGAAAATATTAAAGCCCAAAAGAAGCAACTAGGCCACATGAGCACTTTAAACTATAAACTATATGCTTTGGCTATTTGAAAATCTATCTACAAGCCGATCTACAAGCCGATCTACAAGCTCACAATAAGTCGGGATGCGATGCATTGTGAGCTTGTAGATCTGCTATTTTCAAAAACTCTTCCAATAAAATGTGGAATATTTGGAATGTTTTTTTTTAAACATTCGAACAACACAAATGTGCCTCCAAAACACTTTCATGAAAATATTTGAGAACCACTGGTTTGTTTAAATAATAAAAACATTTTTTGGAAGCAAGCCTAAATAAGCAGTAGGCTACACTTTAGAAATAAGCCAAAAAAACGCACCCGCAACTACCAATCTTTACAAATAACTTTACAGAAAAATAAGCCAAAAGTCGCTTATAATAAGCCGGCATGGCAACACTGGTAGGTAGATGATGCTACCGTCATTGTGTGAGTGAGGAAACTGAAAGCTGGCACGCGGGCACATCGGTCGTGCGCGCCCCCGACCACAGCAGCACACACAGTACAGCGTTGCCATGTCCGCTTATTATAAGCGACTTTGGGCTTCTTTTTCTGTAAAGTTGCTTGTACATATTGGTAGTTGCGGGTTGCTTATTTGGGCTTGTTTCCAATTTGTTTTAATTCTTATTATTTAAACCAGTGGTTCTCAAATATTTTCATGTATTTGTCCCCTATCCCCCATCTAAAATGTTTTGTGCCAGGGACTCCTGTACCAAATATGTGTTAGAATATATATTTTTTAAAAATCACATTTTTCACTTTTTCTCCAAGATTAATTTTTTGAAAATAGCAGATCTACAACCTTGTGAGCTTGTAGATCGGATAGCCAATAAAGTGCTCATGTGGCTCTAACTAAGTGGCTTCTTTTGGGCCTGGTTGCTGGGTGCTTATTTTCTCTCACACAACCTGGTAACACTGACACACAGTCGTGCGCCCCAGAGCAGAGCACGCGCAACCGAGGACCCGTCCCCAGCAGCAGCAGCAGCCCATCCATCCATCCAGCCGTGGAGCCGAGAGGAGCGACAGAAGATGGACGGAGTGGGATCGTTCGGAGCGGGCCGGGCCGGATCCACCATCGACCCGATAGCCTTCGCCAAGCAGCCGCAGACCATCCTGCGGGTCCTGTCCTGGGTAAGACCGAGCCGAGGGGCAGATCTGTTTGTCGCCGTAGCCCTGAAACATGACTGTCATTATCATGACGGTCATGGATTAACTTCAACCTGGTGTTTGCATTTTTCCCATTTACGGCCCGTACATCTACACAAACGTTCAGATTTCAAATATAAAAGTGCTTACCTCATGGTCACGGATGTTGCAATTATGTACGGGACCTTAGAAGTACCCGTATCTTCCGTATTGTTCAATAAAAAGCATTTTAATCCAATTGGTGGCCATTTTCTCCGTATTTTTGCCACGTGCTTTCAACTACGCGACCCTATCGGTTGGGAGGTGTATTGCACTCTGATACATTATAACTCGTAAAAATAGACACCAATCGGATTAAAATGCTTTTTATTGAACAATACAGAGGGTACCTCTGAGACCCCGAACATAATTGTAACATCCGTGGCCAGGGGATAAGCACTATATAGTTGAAATTTGAACGTAAATGTAGATGTACGGACCGTAAATGGAGAAAGTGCAAACACCAGGTTGAAGTTCATCCACGACGGTCGTGACAGACGACCGTCATGTATCCATGGCTATTGTCGCCGCTGCTCAATGGGACCCGTGACGTGTTCTAACCGCAAATATAGGCTCTAGAAATCTACCGATAATTGATGGGCAGGGTCTGTGTGGAAACTGACTGTGCTGCCTTCAGGCCTATATCTATGCTATAGTGGATACATCATTCTGTTGGCCCAGCTCTTCATTATTATCCTGTAATAAATGAGATTTCGGTTGACTATTAAACGGGACCAGGGCCTTGCAATTGATTTCCAGATGTTTTGAGCGACTATCTAATAGGCTATTTAATGTGAAACAGCCTATATGTCCCTGTCCGCTCATTCATATCTTCTTCTGTCAGTGTGTATATTAATGTAGGCTATGTGTCGACTAACAGGATGCTGCAGGGCCTTATTATGGCCCAATACATTTGTGTTGTAATGTGAAGAGACCACCATAATAATTCTCCAACATTCATTCCACAACCTCATACTGGGGGGCTGTCGCTCTTCATTCTCTGTAGGAATGAATGAAGTCGGCAAGCTGTGAGAATCGCTTTTCTTTTTGTCGATCTGGACATTTTAACATAAGGTTATTTCATACAGATACAATTCATCTGATTTGGGAATCTTTTCTCTTTAACTGTGGAGAGACTGAGAGAGAGCTCGAGATTAGCCTGTATGCCAATTTATCAGAACGCGGTCGTGGTTCCGCGGGGCCATATGGTCACGAGATGATGCGCGTCATTGGCATCTTTGATTGGTGGGTGATCATTACGCTCGCTGGGGTCTGGAGACGTGGTGTTTTCCTAACGTTTGATTTACTGCCGGGGTGACGGGGTCTTCAACCTTTATCTGGCCATGGACCATGGCTCAGAGAGAGATGAAGCAGGGACCCCCATTATTATTATTATGTTGTATAAAATGTTTTTTGTTTCTTCATAGATTTAATAGGCAGCTTCATACAGTTACAGTAGACTTGTTTGACAGCACTGTCATCAGTGTGTGTGTTGGATTCATGTTAATGTATGTTTTCAGACATTTAACCACTTAAACCGTCAATAAGTAAACTTGACCTTTCACTCTGTACTTGGTTTGCTCTTTTCCCCCCTTCACCAAACCTCTTCGAAGTGCGAGGTGTGTTTGTAGATCTGCTATTTTTGGATAAAGTTCTCCTCAGAATAGGGATGCTTGGTTGAAGTGGTTAATGTAAAAATCACTCAAAGATATGGCGGACCCCCTGTAGTAAATCTGAGGACCTCCTAGGGGTCCCTGACCCCCTGTTGAAGACCTCTGATTGACTTCATCATCTGTGGATCTCAAACTTTGCTCATGTAAAGGATCCCCAAATTAATATGTATATAGACTATTTGACCCGGACCCCAATCTGAAAATATTTGGTTAAAAGTTTTAATTTGTCTTTTTTGAAAATAGCAGTTATTTAGAAAAAATAGCAGATCTACAAGCGCACATGTTGTGAGCTTGATGTTGATGCTATTTTAACACATTTTGCTGGGGACAAAACCACTTGTATTACTGGCATTATGCATATCTGTCAGAGGTTATTGCATAATCTCTGACAGTTATGCATAATACAATTGGAAGATTTTCTGATTACAATAACCACTCAGGTAGAAGACCCCAAGGATTGGAGTAGCAAAAAAATACTGCAGGTTCAAGTAATTGACATGCTTAATCAAATTACACATGCTGTGTAATTTTCCTGAACACACACACATAGCTTGTCTTGGCAGGTTATGGTTAGTTGTAAGGCAGAGAATAAGAACTGCACACTATAGCTCCCTTTGTTCGTTCCATGATGGTAAGGCTTAAATTCATGCAGCAGGTTCTTACCAAGTATAGGCGTGTGTGTGTGTGTGTGTGTGTGTGTGTGTGTGTGTGTGTGTGTGTGTGTGTGTGTGTGTGTGTGTGTGTGTGTGTGTGTGTGTGTGTGTGTGTGTGTGTGTGTGTGTGTGTGTGTGTGTGTGTGTGTGTGTGTGTGAGAAAGAGAGAGAGAGAGAGAGAGAGAGAGAGAGAAAGAGAGAGAGAGAGAGAGAGAGAGAGAGAGCGAGAGAGAGAGAGAACATCCTTAACCTGATAATCTTATACAGCCTATGTCATATATTGAACTGAAAGCGAGAACATACAGGTTTTTACACAACGACTGTTAGAATGTCATTGGAGATTATTGAACTGTTTTCTCTTGGGTTCCATGTGGACAATTATGCATCTTGTTCCAAGGCTCTCATTATAGCACGCAGGTTTATCTAATTTAAAGGTCTTTTTTTTCAATTGAAAATATGAGGCAATTTTTTGGGTTGAAGATGAAGTATGAGTTAGCCTGAAGTCAGTAACACATCTATAACAGGTGTCTTTAAAGTGTTAACCACATGAACTCTAGCATCCCTATTCTGGGCATGTCAGAATAGGCGAACATTAGGTGAAAAGTATTTTTTTTAGATTTGAAAAAGGAGGGTGCCAAATATAGACCCCTGGGAGACCCCGGCCAACAAAGTCATTAGTGTTTAAGTGGTTGATCCCAATAACATAACTACACTCCACTTTTCCTCAATCATCCACGCAACTGTTGTACATAGTGATGACTCTACAGTTGCCAGGTCATAGTAGCCTACAAGGCTGAGTTACATCAATATCCCATGTACTGTATATAACACATGTACATCAGAATCAGAATCTCATATCTTAACCCTTTAAGACCGGGAACGCATCTGTGTGGCATTTTTAGATTTCTTTGGCTATTCAAAAATAGCAGATCTACAAGCTCATAGCGCGGCACCGAGTGCCGCGCTATGAGCTTGTAGATCTGCTATTTTTGAATATATATTCTTTAAAGCGAACATATGTAACTCAAATCTTTGCTTCTGGGGGGTCCCTGGAACAAAATATTTTGAGATGGGGGTCCACGGCCAAATACAAAAGTTTGAGAACCACTGATTATAGCAACATACGTTTAAAATAAAACAAAAAAACTGTTAGGATTTAGAAGACATTTTGTAGGATCCCCCTGAAGCAAAATCATTTTCACGATTCTTCAAAAAATAGCAGATCTACAAGCTCATAGCACAGCACTCGGTGCCGTGCTATGAGCTTGTAGATCTGCTATTTTTGAATAGCCAAAGAAATCTGAAATGACACACAGATGCGTTCCCGGTCTTACTGTAATGGGTTAAGTACACAGTTGTACATGAAAAGAGGTAGGATACATTTCTTGATGTGAACGGAGCTGCACCAAAAAACTCAAAGCATAAATAAAGTTAATATCCACACTCAGTATAATGCTGCTGTCCTGTGCTTTATTAAAGGTGTTGTAAGTGATATTTTTTGGGTTAAAGCAAAATATTGTTTTGTTGTTGTTTAAAAGTTAAAGCTCTATATTCCAATAGTACTCATTGATATAGAGTGTTTCTTCAGTAAGAGTGGTCTTCCGGTCTCTCCAGCTCTTTAGTAAACAGAAAATAAAATTTCAGGTGGGTTACAAATTCAAGCTCAAAACGTGTCGACGCGTTGTGAGCTTGTAGATTGGGTATTTTTGCGTTGTGAGCTTGTAGATTGGGTATTTTTGCGTTGTGAGCTTGTAGATTGGGTATTTTTGGCATATGTTCCTCCAGAATATGGATGCTGAGGTTCAAGTGGTTAAGCAGTGTGAAATGCAAGTAAGGTACCGCATGCTCACTGTGAGTAACTTTGACCGAGAGCATCACTACAGACATAGTAAGATATGGAGCCACTTTATCCCACTGTGTGTGTGAAGAGTATCATATGACCTAAACCCTTGTGTGTGTAAGAGAGAGAGAGAGAGAGAGAGAGAGAGAGAGAGAGAGAGAGAGAGAGAGAGAGAGAGAGAGAGAGAGAGAGAGAGAGAGAGTGAGAGTGTGTGTGTGTGGGAGCAGACATCACATGGCCCTATTCTGCCACCAAGTGTTTGTCAGCTGATGTGTGTGTGTGTGTGTGACTGTGTGTGTGTGTGTGTGTGTGTGTGTGTGACTGTGCGTGCGTGCGTGCGTGTGCGCGCGTGCGTGTGTGTGCGTGCGTGTGAGAGAGAGAGTTTGTTTTAGTTTCCTTTTTCCTGTTTTAGTGTTAGGTTTGGGTTTTTTGTTGGGGTATTTGTCAGGGTGAGATTCAAAAGAAATAAAAAGAACATAATGGATTTAAAGATAAAACTGGCACAGCTAAGAAATTGTAGGATAGATGTCATATCCACCCACAATACTATATGCTTATGTTTGACAAAGACAAAAACTTGGACATTTTCTAACTTTTAGTTAGTTTTGTAAACACTATACACTTTCAGTTAGTTATCGTTTTTGTAAATCCTTGTTTTATTTTTCCATCCCAGTTTTTATTATTTTGTTTAGTTTTAGTTAACTATAATAATCTTCTCTCTGCCCTTTGTTTCTCTACACTCTGTCCTATATAGGAAACAAAGCATGAAATGGCAGGGGGAACGAAATGATCAGAGAAAGAATTTGAAAGAGAAAGAAAAAAGAGAGGAGTACAAAGGAGAGCATTAACCCATTAAGACCTGAGGCAGATTCTACAAATGCCTTCTAAATCAGTAGTTCTCAAACGTTTTCGTAATTCAAAATTATTAAACATTTTTCAAACACTTTCAAGATTTTTCAAAAATGTTCAAGAATAGCTAATGTACAAGCTCGCAGCGTGGTACAAAGTGGCGTGCTGCAAGCTTGTATATCTGCTATTTTTGAATAGCCAACGCAAAATTCCAAAATGACACAGACTAAAAAAATTAAATAAAATAAAATAAAATCGTTGCTGTCGAGAGGAAACCTTAGGATACAAAGTTTCTGCCCGACAGCAACAAAAATTATAAAGCAAGGCTGTGGAAGTTCAGTCAGAGAAGCAACAACCACTGTCAATAGCTAGGTTTGGTGGTGTATATTGATCTACAGCACAACAGCAGTGGTTTTCAGCCTTTTCTGGATCAGGACCCACTTGAAAATCTTGAAAGCATTCGTGGCCCACCCAGGCTAGCCGTGTTAAGTGGTCAGATATGGGTGGGCTTCGTGTATCTTCAGAGCATGTTTATTTCAATGATCAATCAATCGATTGTGTTCCACCTCGGATCAATTGAACTAGCGTAGAATACTTTTAAGTTCTTATTTATTGGTATCACTTTTTTAAATATTAATGTTATATCTTATCATTACAATCTTAGTGTTTCTCCAATGATTTGGGGGACCACTTGCAAAACCTTTGCGGCCCGCCAGTGGGCCCTGGCCCACAGGTTGAGAACCAGTGATCTACAGTACAGTACAGTGGCATCATGTCCACCTCTGGACCATGTGATGCAATGCGTACATCCAGCATCCTCACACATGAATACACACTTTTCATCCACACAATCGCTCCATTTGTCTCACACGCAAACCCACACACATAAATCACGCACTTGGTTTTCACGTGCACATACTGTACTCACTAACAAACAAACATAACTCACACACACACACACACACACACACACACACACACACACACACACACACACACACACACACACTCACACGCGCACGCACGCACGCGCACACACACACACACACACACACACACACACACACACACACACACACACACACACACACACACACACACACACACACACACACACACATGCACACGCACACAGCCCCAGGTCTGTGTGATTCTTAAAGGGAAGTGAAGCATCCACCTCTCCAGTCACTCAGAGAGAGAGAGAGAGACAGGAAATTAGGTCAAGCCTTTGTTCTGAGCACCATCACATACATGTTCATTCATACCATGTTCTGACAGGGTTTGTTTTCAGTTTTTTGTGAGGTGTTTTTGTGCGTCTGCGTGTGTGTGTTTTGAAATGAGTGTGTGCCATGAGTGTCACTGAAAGTCACTCATTAGAACAGAAACATCCAATTCAGCTTCAGACAGTTATTCCCCTAACCACATCAACCCTATAGTGTCCCCATTTTGCCATATTTTGGGCATGTCATAATAGGTGAACATTCATCGAAAATAGGCAAACATTCGGCAAATATAGAAGACGTACAAGCTCAGGACGCGTTGTAATGCAACACGTTTAGTGTAGAGGGAAAAAGGAGGGACCAACGAATTATACAGCCATGGTTAAAGTGGGTAACCCCCATTCTCTCTCTCCTCTCTCTCGCTCTTTCCGTTTTCCTTCCCTCTCCCTCCACCCTGTTCCACAGATATTTTCGCTGGTGGTGTTTGCCTCCATTGTGAACGAAGGCTATGTCAACATGGGCAGTGAGCGTCTCCACTGTGTGTTCAATAAGAACGCTGATGCGTGCAACTATGGCGTGTTTGTCGGCCTGGTGGGTCTGCTGGCTTGCTCCTTCTTCTTCTTGCTGGACTTCAAGTTTGCCTCCATCAGCTCCATCAAAGACAGGAAGAAGGCTGTGATGCTGGATGTGGGCTTCTCAGGTGAGGAGATGTATGCCTCGAAAAGTTAGGACAAGTACTTAGTTATTATTACCATTTTCTTCGCCTATATACATCATGTATGACAATACCTCTAGACCAGTGGTTCTCTTTTTCATGTCAAGGACCCCAAATTAATATGTATTTGGCCTCGGACACCCCCCCCCCCCCCATCTGAAAATGATTTGTGTGGCGGTAATTCTTTTTTAATTATTCAAACATTTTCAAAAATTGTCAACATTATTTTTTAAATAGCTGATGTATATAGGGCAAAAAAAAAAGTTATTTATAGGGGTGCCCTGAGGTTCTCAAAAAAGTTTGAGAACCACTGGCTTAGAGAATACACTCCTTGATTTAGGTACACAATTAGACACACTAACACATAAACATAATATCACACAGAGAATGCAGATACCCATTTTAATTTAGATGATAGAACCAGACCAAGACGTGGAACCAAAATACTGGGTTTTCCCCCCAAGATGAACTAGTTCATTGTTTCAGTTTGCAAATACATTTTGGGCCGCAGGCCTCAAGAGGTTTGATTTCGCATAGATTTCACAATTCAGTGCTTTTTAAAAGAGGAAATGAAATGACACACAAGTCAAATGAAGTTCTACAATTACGGCCACAATCAGAAAGAAGGAAGGCTATTCTAAAGGGGAACTAAAACCCACTTTTGGTGAATACATTTGAAAAATGAACACCTGGGATAGGTTTTTACAGCGTGGCTCTGTGTGTGTGTGTGTGTGTGTGTGTGTGTGTGTGTGTGTGTGTGTGTGTGTGTGTGTGTGTGTGTGTGTGTGTGTGTGTGTGTGTGTGTGTGTGTGTGTGTGTGTGGGGTTGTGTGTGTGTGTGTGTGTGTGTGTGTGTGTGTGTGTGTGTGTGTGTGTGTGTGTGTGTGTGTGTGTGTGTGTGTTTGTGTTTGTGTGTGAACGCGTGTGTGTGTGTGTGTGTGTGTGTGTGTGTGTGTGTGTTTGTGTTTTTGTGTGAACGCGTGTGTGTGTGTGTGTGTGTGTGTGTGTGTGTGTGTGTGTGTGTGTGTGTGTGTGTGTGTGTGTGTGTGTGTGTGTGTGTGTGTGTGTGTGTGTGTGTGTGTGTGTGTGTGTGCGTGTGTGTGTGTGCGCGTGTGGTTGTGTGTGTGTGTGTGTGTGTGTGTGTGTGTGTTTGTGTTTGTGTGTGAACGTGTGTGTGTGTGTGTGTGTGTGTGTGTGTGTGTGTGTGTGTGTGTGTGTGTGTGTGTGTGTGTGTGTGTGTGTGTGTGTGTGTGTGTGTGTGTGTGTGTGTGTGTGACTGACTGTGTGTCTGTGTGTCTGTGTGTCTGTGTGACTCTGTGTCTGTGTGTGCGTAGCTAATCTCACAAACCGCTGGACCGATCAATGCAAAACATTGTATGTATGCTGCCAGTAAGCTCCACACTATTTCTTTCCCCCACTTATATTTTATGCTTTTTGAAACATTTAACTTACATTTTTATAGTGGAAGTCAATGGGGGTCAAATCGGGAGACAAAGTCATAGATATGTCATAGACGAATGACGTCATAGATGACTGACGTCATAGGATTACAATATGAAGTCTGAGGGCCCGTTTACACGACAACGGTCTCTACAGAAAACAGCAAAATAATCAGATGTGCCGTCCGTTTACACAGGAACAGTGTTTGCGGGGCTTGAATCCGCAACCAAGTGAAACCACCTTCCAGGGTGAAAATCTTTGACAACGCTCCGTGTCCCGTCTCCATGTAGACGGAGGAAACGGCAAAACGTGTGTCGTTGCCAGATGTTGTGAAAGAAGTAAGCAGCCAGTTCTATGAAAACAAGCCCCAAAGAGGCGACTAGGCTACATTAGCACTTTAAACCTGTACATTGGCTATTTGTATATATATATATATATATGTATGTATATGTATATGCAAAGAAATACAATAATTTGAGATGCACATGTTTGAGGACTGTTTAAACAATAATAAAATCTAAAATCTAAAAATTAACTACACTTTAAAAACAAACCCAAAAACCTGCAACACGCAACAACCAATATTTACAATACAATATTTTGCAACTTTACAGGAAAAACAAGCCCAAAGTCGCGTTTTCTATCACTGGTGCGTCACCGTCTAAAGACAAAATAAAAAGTGAGAATGCAGCGGCACTTTGACGTTTTCACTAATATAATAATAATAATAATAATAAACTTTATTTGTATAGCACCTTTCATGACATGAAATGCAGCTCAAAGTGCTTTACAGAGCAAGAATACAATTACAGTTAGAACCAATTTAACAATAAAGCAAACAAAAATAAAATAAAATAAAATAAAAGCAAAGGCTCGTTCTCTAGAGAGCGTTGTCTAGAGAGCGTTGTCGTCTAAACGTGGTCTGAGATCCACATTGGAGAAAAAGAAAAGGTCCACAATGGAGCCACACCGTTCCTATGTTGGATCCCAAGATCCACATCATTCTATTAATTGTATTTTATTTGACTCTGTCAGAGTAACCTAAACATTCTCATTGGCTTATTCAGGTTTTTGGACCTTCCTGTATTTTGTGAGTTTCTGCTTCCTGGCCAATCAGTGGTCTCGGACCACTCCTGATGAGCTGCCACTCAACCAGGGGGCGGACGCAGCGCGAGCCGCTATAGCCTTCTCATTCTTCTCCATAATCACCTGGGTAAGCTTTAGCCATATATCGTAAACATAGACCATTTCCCGTTATTGGCTTTGTTTTTAGATTTAGCTTTTGTTTGCATTTTCTACAGTCATAAAAACATTACCGAACCTACCTGAGTAACAGAGTCAATATTGACCAAGTGTGGCCACACTTCTGTTGCTGTCTCCTTAACTGTCTTCTCTCTCTCTCTCTCTCTTAATTTGCATGGCTGTCTTACCTTGGAATCCCTACCTGTATCTCTTTCACGTTCTGTCTTGCTATCACTTCCTCTGTGTGCCCTGATCTCTGTCTTCTCTCTCCCCTTCTCTTCCTCTGTCTTTAGGCTGGTCTGACGGCGCGCGCGGTCCAGAAGTACCTTCTCGGCACCGACATGACCCTGTTCACCACTGACCACGTGGACGGCGCCCCTTCTGCTCAGCCCTACCCTTCCAACGCACCAGAGGGCACCACCGCCACCGAGACCACGGACACCTACCAGAGTCCGCCATTCACCGAGAATAACGCGGCACCCACGTACCAGGTTCCCATTTACTAGGAAGAATACATTTGATGGATGGAGAGAGAGAGGGAGAGAGGGGGAGCGAGAGGGTTAGAGGGGTGTAATGAGAGGAGAGTGGAAGAATACTGCTTTCTGTGATGTCATGCGTGATGTTGTCGTTCGCCACTTGATTTGGGGCGAGTTTCGATAGTGTAGAAGTGGCTTCCTCCACCACTGACTCCTGTCCATTCTTTTTTCTCCTTTCTTAACATTCCAGCAATTTTCTACATGGACTATGTAGTACTGGACAGGACACATAAGCCTTTTACCTCCTTGTAGCTAGTGTCTTAAGATTTATGTAGAAGAAACGGTTCTAGTGAATGCAAGGAGGAAGGACAGGAGATGTGGCCACTTTGTAGTATTGAAACTCGTCCTTGGTTCACCTTTCACAAAAAGGAGGGGTACAGACTGTCAACCGGTTAGTGACTCCACCAAAAATCTAAGTGAGATTATGAAACACAGTGCAGCAGTCTCTCACATACAGTAGCCTACGTTTAAAATGAAATGTCAATTGTTCAGTCTTTGTAGCACCTCGAAAGCAATTGTTGAATTTTCTTTTCATGCCAAACAAAATGGGGTGATTTAGGTATTATTTGTTTGTCCCCTTTCACTGCTGCAGTTACAACTGACGACATGTATTGAATCTGCATGTTTCTGAATTTAGAGAACAATTAAGTGCCATACTGTACTGTGTGTCTCAGAAAGTGACTTAAACTAGTAGTTTACCATATGCTGTAATGAAAAAGAGGAAAAAAAAGTAGAAAAAAAACCATGACAGCAACAATGACAATATTTGTGCAATATCTCATGTTCTGTAGATAGGTGGGTAAGTAGTTATGGGTAGATGAACCACTGTCACATTAAGCCACGTCTCAAATCACATCCTGCCTCCACTGCTTTGTAGCACACTAGAAGCCTACATTTGTCCTGAGAAATATTTCAGAAAAATGCATTCTTATCTCTGACAACCAATTTGTTTTTGATAAGGTAGTGACAGAGCTCAACTGGTGCAGTGGAACGAGCTAATTTAAACAGAAAAGGTGTCAAAGGTTCAAAAACTGATCACTGAACAACATACTTTCACGATTGCAAAGACTAAACAGACTATTGAAAAAGTAATAATAGTAACACGCTATTGTTGACTTTCACAGTTGATTGATTCCAAGACTGGACCACAAAGGGGAAAAAAAGTAATTAGAGGAAATATTAACCTATAGAAAATTCACATTTTTGTATCAGAATAGGAATGTGTACACCAGGGATGCTACTCCCCAAGCTTGTGGGTTGTTATTTGAGATACTGGCCAGTGTTGAGTGTTTAAAAAGGGAGGGGTGAATGGGTGGGGAGATTCTGGGAATCAAGTCTGTTTCTGTTTCATTTCTAGAAGCTGCCAAACTGCCCTGTGTTCTTATTGCCGTCTTCTGATTCTCACATAAGATCTACCTGTCTCTGGTTGTTAATACAACTAAGAATTTAATTGTGTTCCCAAAGCAGGAACAATGGGGTTTTAACCACTTGAACCCTAGCGTCCCTATCCTGGGCCGAACATTAGGCGAGAATAGCAGATCTGCAAGCTCACAGCGGGTCACAACATGACGCATTGTGAGCTTGTTGATCGGCTATTTTCGGTCAAAATAAATGTGTGTAGAGGGAAAAAAGGAGGGGGCCTAGTAGACCCCTGTGATGGGACTCCGGTCAACAAAGTATATAGGGTTTAAGTGGCTAATGATTTGATGATGGAGAATGATTCAGCTTGGTTTAAGAGGAAGAAAAAAGAAAGAGGAAAAATCATGTCTTTTTTTTAATTTTTACTAGACTTATTTGGTGTCCGAAAACATTTCAGTGGGTGGGTGTGTGTGTGGGTGGGGGGGGGGGGGGCAGAGTTTCTTACCATAGTGACACGGTCAGATCATGGGGGGGGGGGAGGCAATATGGGTCATAAAGTAGATAGTTAACATGACAACCATGTAAGAGTAATACATGTCTGTGTTGTGTTTCACATACATTTACCACTGATGAGGTTTATGAGTGTGTGTCTGTATGGGCATGGGTCTGGCTAGTGTGAGAGCATGTGTGCCTTTGTGTGTGTGTGTGTGTGTGTGTGTGTGTGTGTGTGTGTGTGTGTGTGTGTGTGTGTGTGTGTGTGTGTGTGTGTGTGTGTGTGTGTGTGTGTGTGTGTGTGAGAGAGCATGTGTGCCTTTGTGTGTGTGTGTGTGTGTGTGTGTGTGTGTGTGTGTGTGTGTGTGTGTGTGTGTGTGTGTGTGTGTGTGTGTGTGTGTGTGTGTGTGTGCGTGCGTGCGTGCGTGCGTGCGTGCGTGTGCGTGTGTACATGTGTCTATGTGCTCATATGTCATTTGTGTGTATGCCAGGCTGCCTGTTTGGTGTGACATTGTGTGTGTGTGCGTGTGTATATATCTATGTAATTATGGAAATCTACAAAAGGTTTGAGGTGTATACATTTTTTCTTTTACGTTTATGTGTGGGTTTGTTTGTGGTTAGGAGGAATATACTGCTGGGGAGTTCTACTTCATTGTGTTAGAATTCTATTTCTAGAATTGTGATCAACATTCCTGCCACACAATCATAGGCTGTCAACTAAACATTGTCTGGTATATTATGTCACTTTCAAAACTATGAACCCAACAGATTTATTTGTTGTTATTATTGATAATTATGATGAATAAAGGAGCCAAATATGAAGAAAATACTGTTACCGTCCGATGTTATATTGCTAAATATTATTGAACTCTAGAATGCCTCGACTGCTCAGCTCTCCTTATTATCTGGCCCAATGTAAACTGCACCCTCTGCAGGTGAGGAAAATGATAGCACTGCAGGAGGGGTAATAAATGGCCACTCAGAGAAATCTGTACAATTTTGATGAAAGTGCATGACATAACTTTACTGAGGTCGCTACATGTATGTTGAATATGACTTTTAGTGTACTTTGAATTTTTCAATTCCTAAAAATGTAAAGAGTTAATTTTGCTATTTGAGATTATCTTGATTTTGCATTTATCTTAAAATGAATTGCATTGACTTATTGATAGATTTCACTAGCCACCACCACGGAAATCCTCTTGTGTGTTCCAGGAATTTGACTTTATTGAGAGAATCGCCTCTTGGCTTGTGCAATGACATCATCTCAGCCTAATGATTGAGGACCAATCATAGCCATACTCGTGGTGGTGTTGGGGGGGATTTAATGGGCATATCCATCATTTGACTTACAGTGGGGGGCTTACTGTAGGGGGCTGGAAAATGTATACTGACATATGGTTTCACGGCTAACTTTCTTACAACACATGCCGTGAATGTAATCTTTATATACTTATTCATAAACTCTTAGTCAGAGGGTCATTAAATTAGTGTTGGAACTCAATGGGTTCACCCTGTATATCCTTCCAGGCTGGGGGTTTATGCCAAATGTATGCTCTGTCGCATGACAGAGGGGGGTGGGGGGTATATGTGGGTTTGGTCGGCTCCAAATGCTTTCAGGTTCTTTGGCGTAATTTCGGGGTCTTGTCTGGTCTGGGTTGGTACTGCTGGGTGGGTGGTGAATGATCAGTGAACGTGTGTACTATTGGGGGTGTATAAACTACAGCTAGATATTTATGTACTCAGGGTTCGATTTGTAAAAAAAATAAGAGAAAGAAGAGGGGGGGGGGTATTTTTAAACAACTTAGGCCCATTTTCGAATATTTTTTAAATAATAGTGAAAGATGTTGACATATTTTGACAAAGTTTGACAAATTTGGGACGCCAGGGTTAATGTGGTTAACATACGGTATTTTTTTTATGAAATTGTTAGATTGTTGTTATTTAATGAAGACTGACCAGAAGCGGGGTTAAAACATATCCCCACCTGCAAAAGCAGATGCATGGACCCCCCGGTCCCCCCCCCATCCATCCCCCAGCAAATCGAACCCTGAATGTACTCTCTGGTGTGGTTGCCTTCCATTTGGGTACCACTTAGTACATGTGGTACCCAGGGTTGGGTGGGTAATATTAGTTCAGGTTGTATTACTGTTCTCAGTGCTTCAGTCTCTTCAGTGTGGTAGATAATACGTAATAACAGCATTCTCTCTGTGTTTTGTGCTCTGGTCTTAGGCCCATGTACACTACCGTGGTATTGGTTGATTGTAAAATTCAGTATCTTTATTGAAGTAAATGGAACCTGTGTATGGTGCTGTCCAGGGTCTGGTTTGTCCTGTACTACTACTGATGATAATAATAATGACTAATAATGATTAATGAACATGATAATAATAACACACTCTTGGATAAAAAAATGTTTTTGTTGGACCAATCTTAAAGAGGCTGGCTGCACCAAAATCAAAGTTTTCACACCCCATCATGTTATGCTATTTCGATCGAATGAATAAATAAAGACACCATGAACCACAGTAATACAGCATTATCATTTGCGGTGATGCAGTGTTTTTATATTACAATTTTAGTGGATGTCACACAATTCCTTTGACCCAAGAATAGATTGATGATAAAGGCCCTGTCAAACCAACAGCTAACAAATACATAAACCAGGAAACATTGGTTTTGTAGTGTGCGGCTCCTTTAATGTTGTAGTTTTTTTTCTGAGTTGTTTCTTCCTGTTCTGATGGTGTTTGACCTCCTCTGTGTATAAAAGCTGTGTACAGAGATGTATGTCACTGTCTATTATTATGAATGTCTCTGGACTGCAGTCTGACTGTCACTTGAATAAATAAAGCAGACATGTTTTGGACCACTCGTCTCCATCCCTTGTTTTTAACATCAAGTCACAATTCACCTTGATAAAAGAGTTCACATGGTCTGAACACATGTAGAATTGAATATCTATACAACGCTGCCTACATGTCATCGTCATCAGACATTTTATCTGTAATGAAGTGCCCCAGTGTTGTTATATTTATAGATATACATACAGTATAAGTATATATATATATATATTCTTTTTAGCATTATATTCAGCAGCTGTTGAAACCCAGCACTGCTAGGAGAAAACAAATTGCCAGGTCATCAGTTATACATAGTTGGTTAATTAGGGATTTACCAATCATACAAACAATGTTTCATCCTTAGGCAGATAAATCATTCATGTACACGTTAAAGAGGGCTGGTAAAAGTATCCCCCCCAATATAACTCAATTACAATGCCTAAGGAGGCAGAATGTCCTTCATACTCTGGTTATCAATAAGGCCAATTAAAATAAGAATTTCTATACAATTGCCTACAGCTGCTTCTTTCAAGGCATTGATACACAAATCTGTATGCTTACTGTACCATGCCTAGTGATGTTTTCAGATTTTACTATCTGAAAGCTGTGCATTCAAATCACACACATTTGTAGGAGTGTGATCATAGTTTTTGTGCTTTGCGAAACACCCAAAGCTGAGACCCCCCACACGTGCACACACACACACACACACACGACCGTTTCTCCCTGGTTTGATTCCCACCCAAGGCACCTTACTACATGCCCTCTCACTGTTAACTGTCCTATCAAAATTAAACAGGAATGCCAAAAAATTATCTACAAAAAAATTATAATACTGTAGTACAAATGACTTATAAACAATTATTAAACAATACTTTCCAGTCAGGAACTAATGAGAAACCTGATGGACTGAATGATTCCCATGCCATTTTTAAATCTAGAATTATATAAAACATTCTGGACTTGAATAAAAGTTGAACTGTACTGATTATTTTTTTGAATTTAATTTTTTTTTTTCAATATTGTCCCCATCAACCTTTTCAACTGACCCAGAAAGTATACACCACCCATTTGTTCCAAAAAGGTTGTGTGGTTTTGCACACACACACACACACACACACACACACACACACCAGTAAACAATAGTTTGTGTGCAATATTGTTGCAGAGGACAACAGTCTCTCAGCGTTAAAATAAGAAAGAATGGCCTCCTGCTTTCCAGGTGTTGTCACAAGCATAAAAGTTTGAGCGATCATTTAATGCATTTATAATCATTTATTGCTTCTTAACTGCATTGAGTGTGCTGTTTTTTTATGCATTGTTCATTAATAAAGTAAAGTAATGGTCAGTCAGCAGCAATAACATCACAGATCTAACTTCTTAGATCTAGCTTTAAGCTAAACACGCCCCCAGCATAAGAATCACGTGGACAGAACATTAAGGAAACGTATGGAAAGCAGGCAAAAAAACTGTTTAATTGCTTTAGGACAAAATAAATGTTTCCCAATTTTAGAAAGAACCACAAAAATCTTTTAAATGACAACCTGGGCAACTGAATCAACCATGGGTTTATTAAAATAAAAGTTAGCCATTTAAATCTTTTCATTGACCAGCCAATAATCTGAATCTAATGCATATGAGGCAGGTGCTGAGGATAGATGGGCCAAATAAATGGCACGAAAAAGAAAGTGTTCAAGTGATGAAGTCTTTTTGTAGGCTAATCCAGAAGTTACCATGGGTTCATATGCCATATTTCCAATGGAATCTTTGCAATGGGTTTTGGATATATTGAGAAAATACTCTTTAGTAAACTAAGGCTTATGATATAGTAAACTAAGGCTTATGATATTCACACATATTGTTCAACAAGACCCCACAAATAAACACCTTTAGGTTTTTTAGCCACATAACCAATTAATAATAATTTAAAAAGATGCACATAACGGCATCGAAATGAATGGTTACAATTTATTTTGTAGAACAAAAATGTGAAAATCTTTTAGGCTTGTGTTAAGGACATACCTTATTTTATGCATAAATCAAAAACCCCATGGGAATAAACATTGGAAATCTGGAGGGAACCCATTGATAACTCACTTCCCAATTTCATGATCATACACTATTATGAGCAGCCCAAAGTCAGTCCCCATTCCAAAACCAGTCTTACTTTATGTACCTTTGCCAGCAAAAAAGTGAACACCAAACTGGACAGTGTAAAAATGCTCAAATAAAACCAAGGAATCAGAGATTCCATTTTTTTTAAATCAAATTTGTTTTGTTAAATAAAAATTGTGGAAATGTGCAAGCACAAAAGGAACGAGAAAAATATAAATCAATAATTAATTATACACAATTATTCTTGCATTAAGGAGCATTGTGTTGTACTCTTCAAGTAAAGCATTAGTCTTTCTTCCCTCTCTCTCTTTTTAAACAACAAATCACCAGTTTTTGATTGGGGTTGCCAGCTGGGGAAGGTCCACATTGATTCTGAGATAAAATAAGGGGCAAATAGTCAATATGTGGCAACCCGTAATCATTCCAACTGTAGTAGCCAAAAGGGTAAAACCTTTCACACTTAGCAGATCAATCCTATCCTCACCAGAACCTACTAAATGTAATGACAACACAGCTCATCCTTTAGTCACCTTCTTAGTGAACTACAGGCCCCAAAATCTTTCTGGCACAGTCACCATGGAAACAGGCTCCTCCTCATCGCACTGGCCGGTGCTGGGCTTTGTTCGGGCAGTAATAAGGGCACCTCTGGGTTTGCCTGCAAGTGCCAATGTTGAGTGACGAGAGGGTGGGAGCAGGTGGGGCTAGCTGATGATGCGACTGATAGACTGCAGGGAAGGGAACTCCTCGTTCTGCCCGATGTGCAAGGTCTTATGGGAGTTGAAGTCTTTTAGGGACAGCACCTGTCTGCAGGTGGGGCACACCTGGCAGTCCAGCTCGGCAGCTGCGTTGGCCGCAGGTGTGGCTGTCTGCCAGGCGCTCTTCTTGTTCTTATTTTTCTTTCCCCCACCACCGCCTCCTGACTGTTTCTCCTGAGCCTTGGAGTCACTGTGGGCTGTTAACAGTTCCTGCTGTTTGTTGGTGTCTGGTAGGAGTACCAGCAGCTCATTGAAGATACGGTTAAAGTTGTCTCCCAGCAGATCCTTACAGCTACGATGGTACTGGGCTGCCGAAATCAGACCCTGAGAAGGAAGGAAGGAAGGAAGGAAGGAAGGAAGGAAGGAAGCGGTTAGAGGTTCAAGTTCATATGGACTGAGGGAGATTTTGTTTTGATAGGTTCCCTAATGCAACCAGCAGAACTGGTGACAACAAGCTAAGCTTGTGTTTATGAGGTCTATCACTCCACTGTACAAGCCCTTGATCTTGGCTTTACTTTAATCTTTATTTAGCCCGGAAGGTACCAGTGAAATACAATCTCTCTTCCAGGGAGTCTAAATGGCAGCAAAGACCTGAAGGTTTCACATCAAATGTTACATCAAGTACAAAGTTCAAAATGCATTAAACATTTGGTACAATTTTATTTCAAGTTAATAAAAGGAATTCAGGCCCAAGCATTTCAAATAGATTGTCAATATGCATGTTAAAAGCTAAAAGCAAACTTTTCATTAAGCCACGTGCCTAAATATTTTAAAGATGAGACTCCAGGAAGACCTTACCTGTCTGAATTGTCCAGAGAAGTTTTTGAACTGGTTGAACTGGGACTCGTCATTGTGGAGGTAGTCTTTGATGGACTGGATCAGCTCCATGTTCCTCTGCTGGAAGTTCTCTGGCACCTGGTACACATGAACCACCTGGGGGGTACTGGGGAAACGCACACATATTACATGGAGAGACAGGCAGTATGCGATAGATAGGACATCAATTCAAAGTGATATAATCAGTGGTAAAATTTGAAACAATCATTAGAATTGTTTTCTTTCTTCTATTAGCCATGCTGCTCCATACACCCAACTGGATATGTCTGCCAAAGGGTGGTGCTAGAGGAAAGGCCATGGCACGGGCTCACCAAAACCAATAAGGTTCATCCTTCTATCTGTCAGGTAAAGTGTCAACTTTCACTTTGGCCTGCCCTGAGAGCAGAGGAAATGGGGTCACATGTTTTCTTAGGTTTCATCCTCCAGGGAGCATGAACGTGCTCAGCATGTTTCATGGCAATGAATCCAGCCATTAGTTTTATTTAGGGTAGATTTTGGCCTAAGGGTGGTGCTAGAGGAAAGGCTATGGGATAATCTTCTGGGGAGTAAGTAAGCACATTTTATTTATATAGCACTTCTCACAGAGAGAACTCACAACGTGCTTTACATAAAATAGGGATAAAAACACAGCAATTCAAGTAATTAAAATCAACAGAAACACAAACTGTGCAATTAAACTCAGAAACAAAAACAGCAGACACGTTACACACAAAGAAGATCAAATCAAGGACATTCCGCAAATGCTTGTTTAAACAGTAGCAGACGCTGCAGCTCTCAGGACCTGTGAAAGGGCATTCCAGTGTCTGAGAGACTGAAAGGCTCCGTCGCCTTTGGTTATTAATCCGGTGCATGGAGGTGCACAGCAAAATCCATGGCAATCTAGCCTGACATTTCCAAGACATGTTTAGGTTCAAAGTGGTGGACGGACAGACTGACCGACCGACATCCTCAGAGCCCCGCCATTAGTGGGGATAAAAACTAAACGAAAATGTCTAGATGACAGGCAAAGGGACACGGATTGGACAGAATTATCCTGGTTTGAGTACAATTCAAGGGGCTGCTCAGTGCTCACCTGTTCAACACAGGCTCAATCACGTTGCTGTTGAGGGGGATGCCAGTGAAGCCGGGAGGGGGCTTACTAGGCGCGCTCCCCAGGCCGGGCGGTGGTGGGGGCACGGTGGTGCAGAGGGCAGGAGATGAGGCCTTTAGAGGAAAAGAGCTCTTGAAGCCCAAGCCTGAGGGACACAGATACATTACTGCAACATTTACATTTACATTACATTACATTACATTACAAGACATCTGATGTTATTGGATTATCTAGTAACTATCAGATACTAGATAATATTATTGACTATTTCTATTAGAATATTGCTAATAAATATCTAATACCTTTATAATAACTAGGGCTTAAATAATGAACCAAGGAAACGTGAGTAAATGTAAAAAAGAAAAGAAAAAGGAAATGTTAATTCAGCACATTTAGCCGCGTTTGTGGATGGGAAGCCAGTTGGGCAGGGTGACCTTTGTCACTACACTAACGGCTCCTACAGGTTGGTTGGGGCGCCTGTGCTCCTGCAGGGAGCAAAATTGCATACATTGTCCACACACACACACACACACACACACACACACACACACACAATACGCTCTCCCGGTGAAAGTTAACGCCACACTGTCACAAGCATCAGGGGAGACACTCGATTATCTCCCCAAGACGAAAACAGTAGAGGTAGTCCCCCGTGCTGACGCGGGAACATGGCAAAACATGGGAATCATGGGCATAACAACTAAATAGGGAGAAACATTAAAATGGAAATTTAAAGACACAAAGAACGATTAAAGCTGATGGTGCACCAGTGGCGTACGCACCATAGAGGCCTGCCCTGCCCAACTAAAATCTCACCTCCCCTAGAAAAGAAAAAGTAGAAGACCGAAAAACAGGCAGTGAAAAAAATCCAAACAGAATAGTGGCTGTCGGACCATTAGCCCGCCTCCTCGTCCATTCACGCAGGCAGGCAGCTAATCACCACCGTATCCATTCAGCAGAGCGACACTCGCCTATAGTGATGCAAATGTAGCCTTTGTCTTCATGGGGTGCTAGGAGTGCCAGGGGTGGGGGTCTGGGCCATCACCTGTACTCACCTGGCATAAAAGGGGTTCTGAGAGCAGCTTGAGCCATTCATTACTAAACTACAACATGAAGAGACCACTGCTGAATAATTGATTGATTGATTATACTTGCTTATTGTTTTTAACGTTTTTCAGTTTTGTAGTCAGTGTAGTGTTGTTGTTAACTTGTTTCCCCCGAGATTTTTCCCCCCGAGGGGGGTGGAATCTCGCCTGCCCTAAATGTTATTACTGGGAACGCCACTGTGGTGCACGAATGGTGAATGATTAAAATGTTATTAGTTGAATGCTATGATTGTGAAATCAGGGTTCGTGACAGTGGGCAGTTCTAGGTAGTGATATAAACCGTGAGAAGAGGAAACCGTTAACTTTTGCTTTTTTTGTTACACCTGCGTGTGTTCGTACCTGGAGGAGGTTTTTTAGAAATGAGGGCAGGGAAATCCTCCTCCTCATCTTCTGGAGGTGGGCTTGGATCGGGACGCTGGGCTGGCACCTTAGTTGCCTTCTTGGTACCCGGGGGAGATGGCTTCTCCGAGAAGCCGTTGGTTATTTCACTCACGCCGCCTCCGGACACCGCCGAGGCTGTCGCAATGGCAGCGGCAGAGGAGGCTTTGCTGGCCTTTTCTGGAACGTTCTCCTTCTGCACCCTCATTTCATTGGAAAGGTTAGCTGCGGTGGCGGTCACTGCCGTCTTCTGCTGCTGCTGCTGCTGCTGCTGTTGTTGTGGTTGACTTTTCTTCTTGCTGGCTTTGGCGGCTGTGGGGTTTGGGCTGGAGGGCTTAGCGGTCGTAGTCGAGGGTTGACTGCTTCCTTTAGTGGTGAGCAGTGATGAGATGTCCAGCATGGTGGGCACCGCCCGAAACTCCTGCTGCGTCAGCCCTCCACTCTCATTTTCCGAGGACACATTGTCCGCCGGCGTGGGCTTGGCGTTCTCCGCCCCTTTCTTTTTCCTCCGCGACGCCATGGAGGAAGAGGCAGAGGAGAGGGTTTGGGGTACAGAGGACAACACAGACGAGGGGGCAGAAGAAGGGGGGGCTTGATTGTTACGGCCGGAGGGAGGAATGGGCTTAGACGAGGCGGCATGAGCGGACCAGGCTGAGCGGTTGGTGACTGAGGGCTTGAGGGGTCTGATCTTGGAGACGAGGGCAGGGAAGTCCTCCTCCTGGAAGGATGAGGTGTTCCTGGGCTGGGCGGAGTACGCTGGGGTCATAGGGCTGGTCACAACGGAGACAGCCGACAGACTGGGGAAGTCATCCTCCTTCAGGGCTCCCTGGGTGGCCTTGGCTGCTGTCGGACCCGGCTTCAGACTGAAGGGGACAAACACATATTCACAAACATGTAGACACATGAACAGACAAACACACACAACAATTCAGCACTGTCTGACTGTACAGAGAAAAAAAACTCAGCATTCAAGTTTGATACATTTTGGTAAACTACATTTTTTGGTTTTGGACAAAGATATATTTTTATGGTGTGGCACCTTAAGGGCCAGTCATCTAGAACAGGGTAGATCTGTACATTATGTATGAGTGTCTCTACAAAAGTAGACCAATCAAGGCAAACTACACAGCTCAGATGACACTTCTATGCAAATCACACCTCATGCCACTTTGCTAAGCAAGCACACCGTTGTTGCTTTGTTTACAAACTGCATCCCCAGAAACTTGCGATCCATAGCTACATATTGTACAGAGAAGCCACGTTATTAAACCATGTCTTGTTTGAATACACCTCTGTCATTACATAGTCATAGATGTTTGTATGTATGCAACTGCGTGCTAGGCTGTACCTAGGCATGGGTGGGGCAGATTTTCCTCCTAAAGCTGGGAAGTCGTCTTCTGCGTCCAGTGGATTGCTATCCTTCATGGTCCTCACTGTCCTAGGCATGGGCTGGGCCGCCTTTCTTCCACCCAAAGCTGGGAAGTCATCTTCTTGGTCCAACGGATTGCTATCCTTCATGGTCCTCACTGTCCTAGGTATGGGCTGGGACACTTTTCTTCCACCCAAAGCTGGGAAGTCGTCTTCTGTGTCCAGTGGATTGCTATCCTTCATGGTCCTCACTGTCCTAGGTATGGGCTGGGACACTTTTCTTCCACCCAAAGCTGGGAAGTCGTCTTCTTGGTCCAGCGGATTGCTATCCTTCATGGTTCTCACTGTCCTAGGCATGGGCTGAGCCGCTTTTCGTCCACCCAAAGCTGGGAAGTCGTCTTCTTCGTCCAGTGGATTGCTATCCTTCATGGTCCTTACCGTCCTAGGCATGGGCGGAGCCGCTTTTCCTCCCAAAGCTGGGAAGTCGTCTTCTTCGTCCATGGGATTGCTACTTCTCATCGTCCTCACTGTTAAAATGAGTCACACACAAGAAATCATGTACCATATGCATGTATGCATGTTTCGATCACCTGGTCACTCGTCGGCACACTTAAAAGTTTGAAGCACCAGACTTAATAACTGTCCTTTGTTTAGGCTTACCTGGAGGTTCTGGCATTGGTTTGATAAGTCCCGTTCTGTGTCTGGACTCCTCTGACTCCGTCCTGTCAGGCCTCTCCGTCCTCTCGTGTCTTTCCTCTTTGCGGTGTTTGGCTGCGCCCCTGTCCAGCATGGAACCTCGCTCCTCTATCCTGCGCACTGCCATGGAGGCCCTCATGGCTGCTGCTACGTCCCTGTCCTCCTCCTCACTGTTGTACACACACAAGTAGTAAGACACTGCAGGGAAATAAACTAAAGCGAACAACCCTATGTGGTCCCTACTCATTCAAGTCAGACTCACCGGTTGTACCTCCAGCTCTTCTGCTGTCCACCCTGAGCTCGTGCTCTTCCTCCTCTACCCTGGCGCACTTCATCATAGTCCTCACCCGTCACAATAGCTGAGGACACACAGACACACGCAGTCAGTAGTTGTATTGTCTTCATCTGTTGGGCTCTTTAAGGTGACCCAAATTCAGAACAAAAGAAAATGTAAACAAATAAGTTTGAGGTCAATAGAAATATCTACAGTAGCAGAGCAGGGGTGTGAAATTGCACGTGCGTGCAGCCGTGCACACACCTTCGTTCCTCCTCAGCTGCTGCTGTCTGGGAGCGTAGGTGAACTGCAGGTCAATGTGTCGGTTCTGTCTGGCCTCTGCCCGGTTCTTGCTGTGCACTTGAGCCTTATGGGCCTTGTAGTCTATCTCCGTGCGGAAGGCGTGTGTGAACTGTTCTGTGGCACAGCGGCCCTCCTCACATAGGTAGTGTCTCTCTCTGAAATGCTCACTCAGGTACTGGTAGTCACTATTAAAATCACACATAAAAACATACAACTGATTAATATTGAGTGCCAGTGCAGGGTGTTGAAGTGAGCCTGTGTATGTGTAGAGGGGGAGAGGAACTCGTGGGTATTTGTGTTTAAGAGTTGAAGCTACTGTACTATGTGAATGGATAGTGGGGGCGTGAGTGGATAGTGGGGGCGTGAGTGGATAGTGGGGGCGTGAGTGCGAATCACTGACTGATTGAATAAGAGAAGGAAAAAATGAGTCAATGAGCTAAAGCCAATTAATTAAAGTAATCAGGGAGAGGTTTGCGGACAAAGAGTGATGTGTTCAAATAGTTTTCGCCATCATCCAAACTCATGTCATCTGTAGAGTCCGTTTGTGTGGTTGTGAGAGACAGCATGCGAGAGGGTGTGCTGGCTGTACAAACCAGTAGTATTCCTGCGCGCCGTCAGCATCACAGAAGTGACAGAAGTAGTGGTCTCTGCGAAGGTGCTTCAACAGCTCATCGTTGTCAAGGTAGCGGTCGTCACAGAACTTGCAGAGCGGGTGTCCGCGGTGACTAGTGTCGTCAGGGTCGCCATGTGTGCGGTGACGGGCCAGGTCCTTCCGGTTGTACCACTTGCGTTCGTGACAGAAAATCTGAAGGCAGAAGAGGTCATATGTTTAGAATAGTCTTTCAAGACTGATTTTGGATTTGCATGAACTAGTTAAAAATGTTAAAAACTAAGAACACAAAAAATAAAAAAAATACTAGGTAGAAAAGGGGGATATGGATTAGGTAGGGAATGCAAGTCAGAAAAGGTGCGTTTTGAGTGTGGTTTTAAACGTGGCGAGGGTGGGGGCAGCTTTGATGTGAGCTGGGAGTGCAGTAGCACTCCTAGGGTGCATGCCCTTGAGCGTGACTGACACGTAAACCTCCACTTGTGTGTTTGCAAGTAAATAAGGATCCATGGAAACAATTTGTTTTGAACACTTAACTTACCATTGAACGGCATTACGAATATGCACCTAATTCACTGCCATTCCTATCAATCTCTGGCGATAAGTGTCGTTTTGGAGAATTGTCTGCCATTTGTAGTTTGCTACGAAGGTACGTTGACCACAAGGCACTGTTCCATTGGAATTTTTTTCATCCGTATTGGCGGCATTCTGACCAACGTATGCTGTGATGGGATGCCTTGGCCGGTCAACATCCTTACCTCCTCCATCATAGAAATGAGTGGGCTGATAACCAACCATTAGCCCCTAGAGATCCTTTTTTTTTTACAGACGGATTTCGAGAGCGAGATGTGTGATGTTTGTGTTTAAAATAACAATTGCATCCTCAGACCATTTTTCCGGGAAGTCAATCGAAATTAGTGAGCATACAGTGGGCCAAGCCAGATAAATTAGACAATTTCTAGATAGATAGCAGGTACCTCAAACAAGGGCACTGAAGGAATGTAATTTTATATAGGTTAGCAACTTGCATGATGATGGCTTCACTTTTGCAGCGGTCTATCATTAGCTGCTAACGGGTGAAACACTTTGATTTGTGAATGGTTTGACTTTCTTGACACAAATAATGCACACAGCTTCGCCCGTGTTGACTGTCTGGTTGCTTTTTATCATGGCAACTAATGATTTAATACTCCGTTGTATGACGCGAGTCTTGCTCACTTAAAATAGCCGCTCTACAAGCTCACAACTATAGCTAGTCTATCTGCTTTTTTGGGCAAGCGACACCGTCGCACAACATCGTAAATCAGGCTTAAGCATTTATCCCCTGCTGTTACACCCTCCACCTGCAGTAGCCATCTTTCTCAGCTCAGCTCAAACTGCCCTCTGGTGGTGCATGCTCTGGCACTACAATAACAATACATCATTCAGTTTAATAGAGGAGTGAGTGAGTGACGTATTTAAGATCATAGTTTCGGGATTTCTAAATACCGCCCAAGCTTAGCAGCCAAGAGCCTCAAGAGTTGAGTTCCAGTTATCCACTGGTATTGAAACGAGCTTGCCCCTAGAGATATATATTTTTTACAGATGGATTTCGAGAGTGAGATGTGTCCGTGTTGTGATTTCAAAATAACTATCTAGCTGTTGATGCATGCAGTACACTGAAAGGACACTGCGAGGGCTGAGAGGTGTTACCTTGAGGTGTTTGGTGCAGAGCTTGCAGCAAAAGAGTTCATGCTGCTTCCTCATGTGCTGTTCAAGCTCCTCGAACTTGGAGAACACCTTGGGCTCTGGACAATGGGGGCACTCTGGCAACAGCAGCCTCCTGCAAAAGTAGGCACAAACAACAACAACTTAAATGTTTAATCTTTTCTTTATAATATTTCTTATTACTGCAGCCCTCAACTTCTCTAGAGATTATCTTTGCGTGGAGACGTTTGCCGTTGATAGTCAAATTTGAAACTCAGGTGACTGGTCCAAATTGAATTCAAGAATACAAGAAAATGTCTTTGTTATAAAGCACTGTGGGAAACCCTGCATACAACGATGTGGCATCTCTGTGTTTCTAAAGAGCGCAGTAGAGAGACACAGGAAAGATAGGGCAGACAGGGATCTGACATCTGGCACAGTTGCATGCACTAGTAAATTGTGGAAGAAATAAGATATCCTCCCATGTCGTTTCTTATGCATATGAACATGTTTTGTATGCAAATGTATTGCACACACACACACACACAATAAACTGGAATAATGTAGTCAAATTTAGTCTCATTTATTTATGCTGCACACTTACACGGCTGGAAAATATACAGATAGAGAGAACAGAACACTTATCTCAAGTAGAAGAGTGGGGAGGATTCTATTTTAACAGGATATTTTTTACACTTTTCTGTGTGTGTGTGTGTTGCACACATTAATATGCTCTACCTAAAGGAAGTCATCACAAGACCATAGCAAACCGAGAGCCCCGAGACAGAGCCAGTGAGACAAAAGCGCTTTGAGAGAGAAACAGAAACAGAATAAAAACATAATAAAAAACAAAGAGAAATTGAAACAGAACAGAATTAGAGAACACACACATAATAAAGAAAGAAAAACCAACAGTGCGAATAAAAACATAATAAAGAATCAGAGAAATAGAAACAGAAAGAAAGAGTTGATGATATAGTAATCTCAAGCAAAGAAGAGGTTTAGAGCTGTTCCGATACCAGAATCGGAAAAGCTGCCGATACTGCCTAAAATGCTGGTATCGGTGAGTATGCCAGTCTATGCCGATCCGATACCACGTCATTTATCACATGATATTTCATAACAGTAATATATTTTGATTGCTTCAGTTGATGTTGCACTACCGTTCTATACTCACTGTACTATTTACATTATTATTTTACTAATTTGTAGCTGCACTTTAATCATTATTGTTATTTATTTTTTTATTCCTAGATCAGTGGTTCTCAAAGTTAGGACCCCCATAGCTCTGAGAGTGTACAAATGGACCCCCATAGCTCTGAGAGTGTACAAATGGACCCCCATAGCTCTGATAGTGTACAAATGGACCCCCATAGCTCTGAGAGTGTACAAATGGAACCAAATGGACCTGTAAGGGTCCATTTGGTTCCATTTGTACACGACCAGTGAGGGTTCATTTGGAAGGAACCCCCTCAAGGAACACTGAGGGTTCCTGGACCCCACTTTCAGAACCACCGTTTTCAAATTACACACAGGAATCGGATCGGTACTCGGTATCGACCGATACACAAGTTGTGGGCATCGGAATCAGGAAGGGAAAAAATGGTATCGGTACATCTCTAAGGAGGTATTTGGGCTGTATTCTTGACAACAAACTGACAGGTGAAAAAATTGCCTCAAAAGTGATCAAGAGAGTAAATCAAAGAACAAGATTTATTTGGGCAGAATTTCCTCTTTTGTCAACAAAAAAAGTGCTCTGAAGACTCTCATTCAATGCCATTTTGACTATGCTTGCACCTCTTGGTTCTCCAAACATCTCAATGTCACTAAAAACTAAGCTTCAGACCTCCCAAAACAAACTGATCCAACTACTTCTTAGCCTAAAGCCAATGACTCATCTATTTCCAACACAGTTTGCTAGTCTGGGATGGCTCAGGGTAGAAGACAGGGTTAATCAAATACAAATGGGATTGGTATTTAAGACAGTCAAGGGACAGTGCCCTCAATACACTCAAACCTGACTAACTACTTCTCCAAAGTGAGTGACACATAGACGCCGGAGGCGGGGTCACACGGTCCTCTGTGTCCCCCCACTTTTCAGCTATCGACTTATTTTTTATATATATATATTTTTTAAAATGTCTTTTTTTTTCTCTACCGGCGCTATAGCAGTAGCTCCGCAGTCTCCGCCCACCCCACCGTTCGCATTGTCAAGCGGCCCCAGCCAGACATGCTAATTGCCTCTAATAAACAAGTCGTGATCTCTGTGGCTGTGCTAAACATGTTCTGCAGGTTTTGGCTCTGCCGTCTGCCCTTATTGAAATGAAGGGTCGCTATGCCGTGTCCCTCGACTCCCTCGTCCTCCTGTGTGCACTAACAGTCACTCACTGCATGCACTGAATACCAGTGGTGGAAAAAGTACTCACATTTTTTACTTAAACAAAAGTATCAATTCTGCGATGTAAAAATACTCTTTTACAAGTAAAAGTAAGGTATTCAAAATGTACTTGAGTAAAAGTAGAAAGGTATTGGTATCAAAATGTATTTAAAGTACCAAAAGTAAAAGTACTCATTATGCAGAAGGTCCCATTTCACAAGTTTTCAAATGTGTAACATGTATAAAAATTCTTTGAAAATAGCAGATCTACAAGCTCACAACGTGTCGCAAATCTGCTATTTTCAAATTGCCAAATTATATATACTGTATAAGTAGTTCTGTAATAATAATCAAAATCTACAAAGCAACTATAGTAAATAAAGTTATCAAATAATTGTAGTGGAGTAGAAGTAAAAGTATTGAAAATTGGAAATACTCCAGTAAAGTAAAAGTACCTAAATTCTTCTATATGGTATAGGTATTTTATTATTAGGCTATAATATTATTGCAGTTTGTCCAGCTGTGCACAGTTATTTTTTGTATTATTATTAATGCATGGGACACACTGAAGGATGGGTAGAGTGTTGTTAATGTTGTTTTATGGTCATTTAATGAATTAATTAAGCCAAAATCGCGCACGCTTCGCGCGCGTACATGCCCGCGACGCAGTGGGTGAGGGGGCGGGAGGGAAGGGGGGGCCGAGTGGTGGTCAAGTTCAGCCCCCATGGCCACGCACAAAAGCCGGCGTCCCTGGTCCATTTGGTTACATGTGTGCGCTATTTGGAGCAACACCAAAACGGAACGTGAGAGTCATGACGTCACCACTTGGCCGCGCCCACTATGACGTCATCACTGTCCCCCCACTATTTAACCCCTTCCGGCGTGCCTGCGTGACACCCACAATACTAGAGGGAGCGACAACGATCTGATACTACCCAATTTTAGAACAAACATGGGAAAATGCTCATTCTACTACTCTGCCACCAAAATGTGGAATGCCTTGACACCATCTATTAAAATATGTAAATCACTGGTTTCTTTCCAAATTGGCCTGAAAAACATCAGGAGAGCACAAGGGGAGGTAAATGCATATTCCCATAGAAAGGAGGTGTCATTCACTGCTGCCGTTTTTTTCTCCTTTGTACATGTAGTGTTTTGTATTTGTTGATGACATGTATTATTGTTGTGTTCAGTATTTTATGCTTCAGTATGATGAATTGAATACATAGAACCACAGTGGAAACAAGTCCCTGCCTGGGACTGTTTTGTGTTATCCTTTTATCCTTAATGTCTGACTGTACCTCGTGCTGTTTACATTTCTGACTAATAAAGTATTCAATCAATCAATCAATCAAAAAAGAGAGAGAATACAGACAGTAAAGAAAATAACAGAGATAAATAAAAAGAGAAACTCTTAAGACTGTTAAAGGAGAGCATGGCAGTCTTATCTCTCTGGTCCAATCTCTGTTCAATGCATTACGCAATTGATGCAGAGAAAGTAAACCGGTTGCACGTAAGAAGGAAATCTCAAGTGATAACAGTAGAGTGAAGACAGTGACTAAAAGCCTGATTTATACTTAAATTGTCATGCAACAATGTTGCTCGTCAGAAATAACACATTTTCATGTTTAATGAAACACTATTGTGTGATCATGTATTAAATAACCTGAAGACCATCACATAGGACAGGTATTGTAAAGGCTAACTGGAAGACTCGCCCCATTTCGTTCACGGATCGCTCGCCCCCAGCGGCTCTTGTATTCTTGTATTTGTTTTACTGAGGTGAAGTTTAGGAATACGTTTAGGGTTAGGCATAGTTTTACTGAGGTTAAGATTAGGAATAAGGCTAGGTTTAGGCATAGTTTTACTGAGGTTACGTTTAGGACTAAGGTTAGGTTTAGGCATAGTTTTACTGAGGTTACATTCAGGAATATCTTGTGGCGACCGCTCAGAAGTCGCCGGATTTGACCCGGGGTGAGCATGTTTTGGGGTGAGCGTTCTTGTAATCATTGTAAAGCCCTAACATTTGAGTCAAAGTTACCCCACCCGGTAATGGTATATTGTTTTGCGCATTGATCACACTAACAAACACATCTTATTGACACCGGCCAATATTGTCTATACTAGAATAGAACTTCCAAATCATGATTGATTCAAACACAGTAGACAAAGTAGACAATCTTATTGGCCGATAGCTTATCAGCAAAAGTCAAGTGACTAGTGTAAATTTCCCCACCAGCATTGCTGTATGCTACATTTTAACCAACCGTTTGAAAAGCTGATATCAGATTGATACTGGGCAACATGTTGAGCAAATCAGCTTTCAACATGGTTCAGGTTCTGGAAAAATGTTCATAAATGCATCATGCTATTTAACGGTGTATGAAGCATGACATATATTTTGCCTCAGACTTCCAACAATGACATGGTCCTGAGCATTACCTGAACTGGTCATAGATTTTGGCATCACCAAAGTAGATGTCGTATTTCTTCTCACACTGGAACTGCTGGTAAGGCAGCGAAGAGAAGGCATTCAGTTCATTCACAAACATCACCTGTAAACAATAGCGAGAATCAGTACATCTGATCACACATCCTATTGACACAACTAAAACTGAATCCATGGGTAAGGGTAATGTAGATCCAATTGCCAGACAGTGATGTGAGGTGATTTTGTGGCAGAATGTGGGAAACTATGAATGCTGTTGTTGTGGCTAAAATATATACAGAACTAGACAGTAATCTTCAGTCAAATATGGTTATGGATATTTTAGATTACATTAAGTATTGAATGACACCTTAAAAATTCTAAGTTTAATCTAATTTGATGAGACAATTCAACATGATCCAAGATAAACACGTTGTTAATAACTTTGTTACTTGAATGACACTGTGGCCAGGCCACTTGACAGCACAACACGGTCATTTGACTCATTAATAGGGTGGTTCCGCTTTGGGACAAGCTGGTTCGCACACTGTAGAAAGGAACATGCTGCTATACAGCCTTATTACATGTTACATAACCAACCAAGCAGTAACAAACTGATAACGTTAGCTGGCTGCTTTAGCATGCTCGCTCCCTTTAGGAATAATCCTTAATATCCCGACTAAATCTATGCCTGGTCACTGAAACACAGATTCTAGCCAGGAAATGACCTGCATGCTGACAATGATAGTTAGTGAATCAAACTGACAACTGCTAGCATTGCTCTGGCTAATGTTGGCGATTTTGCTAAGGTTATCCCCTAATATCCAACAAGTAAGGGATTCCAAATCCCAGCTATGATGTTGCTATGGATGGTTCACAGCGTCTGGGTGCAAGCAATGGCTTTTATCTAAAGTCCAACTTCACAGATGGGGATCTTTTTAAAACGCGGCTAACGCAATGCCAGCAGACGCGGCCTAGCTCCAATCAGAACTACATAGCTCCGAGATGAGGTCCCACAGCGTAGGGCGCCGGCAGGGTGTGACACCGGCCAATATTGTTGATTCTTACCTTTTCCGCACATCGTATCCAAAAAGTAAAGGGATTCCCCCCTGCTCTCAGATGTTTTACATTTTAGCGGTCAAGAAAATTGTGCCCGACGGTTTTAAACAAGCGTTTAAATCGCTGTTTTAGTCAGCCTGTGCCATGTTTTCCCAATGCGACCTTAACGGGAGCAGTACAGCGCATGCGGACGGGGGTTGGCTGGCCACAGGCGGTCTAAAAAAGCAATTTAAACGCTTGTTTCAACCCGTCGGTAACATTTTCTTGACCGCTAAAATGTAAAACATCTGAGAGCAGGGGGGGGCGACCTTTACTTTTATGATACGATGTGCTGAAACAGGTAAGAATCAACAATATTTGCCAAATTCTCGCCGGTGTCGCACTCCGCCTGCACCGTACGCTGTGGAACCTCATCTCGGAGGGAGAGGTTCCTATTGGGGCTAGACGCGGCCTAGCTCCCACCACCGTCATCCTCCAAGCCCCGGACTAGAGTGCAGGAGCACACCGCACCTTGTCCAGCTCCTCCCGGCAGACGGCGCAGTACTTCTGCTCGCACAGCACCCTCATCTTGGTGGAGCAGCGGTAGCACACCGGGTGGTCACATTTCCCCAGGGCGTATATGTCGAGCTCCATACAACACAGGACACATGTCCCCTCGGTTTCCCTGGCAGATGATGTGGAATCCATGGCGTTTTTCAAAAAGGCACAAATTCCTTAGTTAATTGGGTCTCAGTCTCTCAGATATTGGGCTCAGTCGAGACGCTGGAAGTGCTTACGTAATATGGAAGTCGGGTGCGAAAGCCACGCACGGCCGTCAGCGTTGAAAAGCGCAGATCTGTATAGCACGTGCGGGGGCCTGTCCCCGGGTTGTACTGCAGCCACAAACCTGCTTGTGCTCAGCGCTTCAGTAGCCGTTTTGCGCTAGCCTGGGATCAATACCATTTTCGGGTTTCTGATCCGGTCGGAGCGGAAATAACTTTACGTCATCAGGTGGCCGGAACCATAGAGGAACCACTGACCGGCACCTACGGTGTCGTGCACCTCCAAAATGATTCCCCTAGTTTCAAATGTGTTTAGTTTGGTATAATCGTTTCATTTATTTTGGTATTATAATCGTTTGGTATGTCCATTTTTTAATTCTAACTCGAAGTGTGACTAGCGAAACAAAAACAATGCGACGCCCCTTTTTTCGAACGAATACCAGGGTGGAAAGCCTGGTGGTGACGCGAGGTTAGTTCTGCGCAGGCGTCCTCAGCTGCTCCACGTGCCTGTTTGGCCAGTTTGGCCTTGCCTCAATGAGCTGTCACCAGTGACACCAGTGACACCATCCTATGGTCTCCATACTGTCATACAGGTGGTTACTGTTTGACAAACAGTAACCTAAACCACCTACATACAAACAGTGTTTGTATGTCACTTGTGTAGCACATTTCATCCATATTAAATTGCAGTAATGTAGTGACAAGATACAACATAATATTGTATTGTAGCTCTTACAATAAAACGGCTCCAACTGGGATGCACTTGGTGATATTCACAGCCATTCTAGGGCTAGGATGCGCTGATTAATCAGCCAAAAGATTCACTGATGGCGCCAATAGCCAACGTTTATCTGTTTCTTGAGTCTATGATTGAATTGGCTAAACATAAACCAACATTAATCACAATGAACAATAACCTGTTTCCCAAAATGTGTGCACCCTGAGGCATGCTGGGAAGATTGATTGATTGATTGATTGATTGATTGATGTAGTTTATTTAGAAGTCCATTGGCACCCCCTGGGACACTACACAGTTGGGTAACTGAGTCCATTTAGACATTTCATGCAGACTGCAACTCAATATGAATCGAAATAAAACTGGGAGAGAAATATGGAACGTATCATTTTATTAAAAAAATACCTAGTTCAATCTCCTGAGTTCCAGATAAACCATATCACCACCCTATAAAAGCACATCCCTTCAGGCATCTTACTGTAACTAAAATAAAACATCACAAAATAGCTAATTTAATAATAACATCAATGGCAGGAACTGGCATGCAATCATTGCAGATCTCATTTGACAAACCACGTTAATAAATGTGCTGTGTAAAAAACAGAGACATACAGTAAGATTCAAGTAGAGTTCCCGCTAGTGTTTTGTGTGATTATTTGGATCTTAAACAATGGATTATTCCTGCTATGGCTGACACCTTGGATGAATACCAAGGCTCTGCAGTGGGCAGTCACTCACTAAAAGACTGGATTTTAAAATAGTAAATTCACAAATCATTGTATTATCAATTTAAAAAAGTTCAGTATATTTGCTTGTTCATGAAAAATTAAATATATACTTAGCAATTTAGTGACTGCAGAAACACTTTTTGGATAAGATTTGTCTATGGATTCCTGCTTTTATTAGTACCCTGGAAGTAACGCAGCTGTGGCACAGAGCACTCCTACATTTCTATGAATTATTGCAATTTTTTTATATCATAATTAAAATGACCATTAAAATATTGATCACACAAACCGGTCCATCTAGAAGACACTTTCATTGGATACATTATGTAGCAACAGTCAGTACAGCTGTTTGACCAGCAGAGGTCATATTTGTCACTGCCCCATCAAGGGCTTGAAGACCATTTAGAACCAGGCCCCAGTTGTCTTTCCTCTATGATCATCAATAAGTTAGGAGCCAATAAAATCTACGAAGTCTTCAGTGTTTTTGATACACTGCACTTAGTATGTAGCCAGACTAAAGTGAGATGAAGTCTCTTGTGCCAAGAAAATTTAAATCGATGTAATAACTAGCACAAGCTAGAGTAAAACAGGGACTTATAAGTGAGGGCCTTCAAATACGAGAAGAGGTTTAAAGTGCTCCCAGATTCCAGATCCCAGACTAACATGGGAATTTGGGGATTTCTTATGGAAATTTCTTATTTTTATTCCTTCTCTGTTGCAGTTTTTGTAATTACTGAAGAGAACGAGGATAGCATGAGGGGAAAGGAAGCTTTTCCCCACAAGCATGCACACATATCAGCTTTGCTAATGTTGGTCTTTGCCTTTCAACATGATCTTTATATACGTGTGTATTTTTTAAATAGCTTGACTGCTGTACTGACCGTAAAGCAGTCATACTAATACAAAGGATGATTTGAATTGTAAATGCCTTCATTACCTCACTCTGCAAAAAAGTCAAATAGTGCACAGTTGTGGCAAACAAGAAACAAGTCTGCTGCAGTATATCTTGATAAAGACTGCAGTTATGAAGGGCAGCTTCAAGGTACCGGCATGTCAATGAGTGCAGGCTGTAGACCAGTCTGATTTGACCTTGATAAATTCCTCATTATACAGTGTGCAACAGGACAAAGAGTGCTCAACATTCTAATAGTGTCCATTACAGAAATGGAAACTGTCATCACAGCTAGCGATTGCTGTAAATGGGCTTGGTCAGTCCCATGACTCTGAAGGTGTTGCTGGCTATCTTTTCATAGAGCAGGAACATGAGAGCAGCAGTCAGCACTGTCTGCAGCAGTTTGGCCTCCAGTCCTTTGAACAGTCCCAACAAGCCATACTTCCTACAGTAGGACACAGGAGTCAAAGGAGAAAAAAAAAGAAAAGGTGAATACACAAATGAATACATGGTATTGTGATTATACCATGACCTGCTGCAGGCTACATTCCTAGATCAGACTCCCACTGACCTCCACACCAACCCCTCATACTCCCCTTTACCCACCTGAGAGGCACTCTAACCTGGCTACACTCCTCCACCAGCTCTGCCTACACATCCAGTAGATACTTAGGTTCTGACAGCTACACCCATGTATTGCTTTTGTAACACAGTCGCCAGGAATAAGATTCACTCACTTTTTGTAAAAAAAAAAGTCAAAAAACTGTTACCTTTACTTTTCTATTTATTCGCATGGGGTGTGTGTGCGTAAAAGATAAATGTAAATGTAATGTAATGATTTGTAATGTCATTGACATTACAGAGCTTATAAAATATTGGAGAAGAAAGTTAAACATCCGCACACTGGTTTAAAGCTACCAAAACTTATTTTATTTAATGGAGCAACGTTTCGACCTTATAGGTCTATCAGGCAAATATGGAGGTTTTACCTTCTTCTCCTTGATTCTTGCCTTGATGTCCAGCACCTGGCCTAAATACAGGTTTCAAGATGTGCACACAATCTCCTCTGTGAACCTTAAAATACTAACAAAATGTAGATATTTTACTATTCCCATATCAGGATTATTTGGAATGTCTGGCCTTGTTTACCTTGTTCATTCTTTCTATCTCTATTCTTCTTCCCTTTCCTGAAAACGGCAAATGATCGGAGCTTCTACAAAAATATATTTTATTTTTACACCTCGAAACCTGTGATGTGACAACAAAGTTGAAGGTGAGTTAAAGCTGAAATCACAAGTGATTGACTGGTGATACAAACATAATTGACAGAAGGAAGTAACAACCACACTTTGCAGATTACACAGAACACTGAATGACAGAAATCTGTTCAGAATTACTTGTGGGATCTTATCAACACTGAAGCTGGGAGGGTTGCAATGTATTAAGCGTATTTGTCCAAGTGATGACAACATACAACACTAGGTTTCAAAGTATTCACTATCCAAAGATTTTTCAGTCTAAACAAATTTTACGTTAGTTTGCTCCTGTGTGTGTGTGTGTGTGCGCGCGCGCGTGCGCACTGGCGTGCGTGCGTGTGTGTGTGTGTGTGCGTGCGTGTGTGTACAAACCTCACTCTGTTTACCAGTAGACATTTGATAGTCCTGAGACTGGCCAGTAGTTGTGATTTGTCAGAGGGCTCTTTAAGCTGACCAAACTGAAAAAGAATGTACTTTTAAGGCACATCAATATCATGTCACCAAGCCTTAGATACAAGCATACACACATACGCAGTTTCACACTCTTGCAGACAGTGATTGTCCAAGAAATGCATGCACACCAAAAACATTGTAACCACTTAAGGCCTATATATTTTGTCACACAACAAATAGCGGAAGTAGCTGATCTACAAGCTTGGTGAATCGGTAAACTACTGGCCTTGAACATCTGACTAGTTTTGCTATTTTTGAAAAAGTTCAAAAATGATATAAATTTAATTTAATTAAAAAGTAATCATATTTTGACATTCTTTTATAAGATGCCCAAAATAGGGAGGCAAGGGTTAATGTTGTTAAGGTGCAGAGACAAATAGAAAATAAGACTTGCACACTTACAGTAATTGAATGCTTAATTGAACACTTAATAAAGCTGGGTTTTGACCTACAGTATCTTTCTACACAGTACACATGCAAACACACTATAGCATATTTAACCTACCCTAAGGATGGACTGGATAGTCTGTAATGGGTATGTGGCGGTGGTGGCAACAGCTTTTGCAATAGCACCAATCAGGAACACCTCCACAGAGGAGAGCTAGAGAGGAAAAAACAACATATACCAAACGATTTTTTTTTAAAACAAACGAAGACCAATCTAGATCTATGATGATGATCTTCTATAACGGCGTATAGGTTACAGAAGCAGACGTATAACCAGAGGCTGGTTTAAATCCCTGCTCTGGCTGGGGCAGATCACACTGGATAAAATTAATGATCAACAATATGCAAAACCAAGTAGAGCTGCGTTTACTATAGTGTGCAAACTTCTGTACACTCTCTGAGTAACACATGAATAAATGAAGATTAAGGATTGTATTCACACAGCCGTCATTTTGCTCTTATGCTTACAATTTAAAGTGTGGATGGCGCTCAAGCACGTAAACCATGATAAGCTGTGACCATCTTATACTAGCTGTGCGGTCGCAGCGAAAATCATGAGAACAGGCTTACCAAGTCTCTACATATCTAGTGCCTACTCATCCAGATGATTACTTCATCTCCTTTCATGTCCTACTGATTTATACAATCTTATAATCTTACAATAATAATAATAAAAAAGCCCAAAATAAGGATATCAGGGTTTAAGAGGCTAAGATAATCATTTTAATTAAAATGTTAAATTATGATAATATAAAACATATCAGTCTACATTTCCCAAATCCCCCCCCCCCCAAAAAAAATACATATCAGACAGTCTACAGTACAATTCCCAAAAGGAAATGTATGTATTTAATTCAGTCTGACAAGAAGCACGGAAAAAACATATCTGTGATTAAAATGAATGACCAAAGGCATGGACTCCTCTCTTCCTCCTCACCTCCCTCTGGGCTCCTCTCCTCAGCTGTCT
Source organism: Gymnoscopelus braueri (assembly GCF_963280865.1). Lineage (NCBI taxonomy): Eukaryota > Metazoa > Chordata > Actinopteri > Myctophiformes > Myctophidae > Gymnoscopelus > Gymnoscopelus braueri. Next base: position 28,793,577 of record NC_137615.1, read on the forward strand.
CTTCAGACCTTCATAGATCATGAATTGAATAGCAGGGTTCAGCACCAGCAGCAGTGAGGGGAGGGTCCCGTTCCACAGGGCCCCCACTCCCTCATAGCGAACAATCTGCGCAAAGGCATCTGGGAACAAAAAAAAGAAAAGCAAGAAAGGGCAATAAATTATAAATCAGTCAGTCAGGGAAAGTGTTAAGAAGTGTCAAGAAGTAGTAATAAAAAATGGGTGCCAGTTTACCGCCCTCAAACCACGTAGAGGTCTGTGCTCTGTGTGTGTATATGTAAGCGACTTCCTGTTAGACACGGCAGTAATAATATTAATAATATTTTTAATTTGAAAAATAAATAAACAGGCTATATGCAACTGAGACAATGGAGATTTTACCCAGCATGCCGGAGTAGCTCGTGGGTCGGATGTCTGCATTGCGGAAATGTGCTCCCTGAAGCTTCAACCGTGTATTCACCACCCACAAAGGAGTGGTCACAAGCACATTTACAACACCTGAGGAGAGATGAGAGATATAGAAAAGGAGAAATATAGAGGGAGGGATGGAAGGGGAGAGAGAGAAAGAGATTAGAGTCAAATAAGCACTAGTTTAATGCATTAGGAAGTGGTTGGATTACAATGGACATAGTGTTCAGTGCAAGATTGCAGCAACAGTGTTTTGTATAGCAAGTTTGTATAGCAAGCCATTTTAAATATATTTGCACCCTGTGGAAATGATCATGCTTCACTCCTTTGTATCCCATATTCTTTAGTAACTTTTTTTTTAGTAATCATTGCTATAGGGCGTTAGGGTCCCTGTCTCATCTAGCTCTTTAGTAAATAGAAAATATATATATGTTCACTTCCGGATACCACTTTCATTCAATCAGGAGAGAGAACTCATAAAGGATACAGCATAAGCATGTGAAATTATTACTGATGAAACAAGTTAATGAGCTGACGAAATTGGAATACTATAAAATTGAAGCTGATAAATGGGTTCTCTTTCCTTGTTAAATGAAATTGATAACGCACCTGAAAATGTATTTCCTGTTTATTAAAGAACTGAAGAGATGGGGGGACCCCTGTTACTCAACAAACACTCTGATTACTATCCGAATATAGAGGTTTGACTTTTTAACAATACAAAAAAGTTAGTTTCAACCAAAAAATATCACTTACAGTGCCTTTAAGTTTTGTTTATAACCATTATTACCGAATAAGGGTGTTGGGGACAGCCTAAATAAATAAATACAATACAAAATTCTCACCTGCAAAAATACCTATAACTAAGTCACTGCCGGGTGTTGATTTTTGTCCCCTAAGCCAGCTAGCCTTCATGCTGTGGAAGCAGTAGAAGTACACAAAGTTGGAGCAGCAAAGACTGCAGATGACAGGGAACCAACCTCTGTATGGAGCTAGTCTGCAAAGGGGAAGAAAACAGAGTCACATGATGGAACATTGTCCAGAATAATAATACCTTTATATATGGCACTTTATTCATTCCAAATTTGAGAAGACTACCACATGCTATTGTTTATTTACAATCAAAAACATTGTAATGAATAATTCACAATGTTTCTGTCACAAGATTGGTATTGTTTTATTAATTATTTTGGGCATTTTATGCTTTATTTTGATTGTCAGAGAATTAGGAAAGGTGGGAGACAGGGGGGATTACTACAGATGTCAGATTCAAAACAGGGACCAAGAAAGTCTATATAGCCTTACAGTATTGATATGGTATGTGCTCTTACTCAGTAAGCTACAGGGGTGCACCAAGATTATTAAAATGTTTTAATCAGAGACAGACATGTTTAGATACGCTACTGACAAACTGAGTGAGCCTGACACTGTAATGAGTTGTGTTCCATGAAAGTGGATGGAACAAGTGCCATGAAAACATTCAGTCTTGCTATGACATGTCCCGTAATGTAGGGGTTTTCACATTGAGGGACCCCCAGGAGTCCTTGAGTGGGTTTGAATTGAATAGTTACATTTCTCTATAATTCCATTTACTTGAAATGATTACATTACAAAAAATGTATGCGTGGCTACTTTAGTAACCACTCAATATCACCACTATATTTCTCATGTACAAATGATTACATTTAGATTGCAATATTTAGTGTTAGTTTAATTTAATTTAAATCAAAACATATTTTCATATTAGGTTAAATATATTAAAATAATTCAGAATTATTTGAAATGGGGGTCCATAGCATAGAGGAAGTCAATTTGAGGGTCCATGAGATTGAAAAGTTTGAAAACCCATTCCCGATTATTTATTTTTGTAATGCCCTTCAAAATGACTTTTGTGTACTTAATACCTCCTAATCAGACACTATCTACAGGCTGTTTTAAGTTGAGGCTTATCAGTCTTGCTGACCATGGCATTTGACTGTAGCATGGCTGTTGCGTCATTAACCACTGAGGGGAGGACGACATTACAGACAAAGCAGTTTGACTCACCAGAGTCTATCACCACAACTTAGAAATAAAGACAAGATTTAAAAATGGAGATAAGCACTACATGGACAACTATAGATCAGTAAACCTTCGTCCTCAATTTTCACAAATATTTGAGAAATTAGTTGTGAAATAGATGGATCTCCTCATTGGTAAATAGATTTTTTGTGTGAAAACCAGTATGGACTCATGGAAAATAGAACTACTACTTGACTTGTCTAAGATCTATTGTAGCAGTGTTCCATCGACTCAAAAGTGGGTTGATAATTGGGTTGTGATTTTGTGAAGAAAATAACCTTTGGGTCTTGTGTGAAATTAGTTGAAAGCCATTGTACTATATAGGTGATATACAATTTCAGGCCAAGGAATTCCTTTTGACTTCACTCCCTTCTGCTTGCCATTTTACTCACAGTCCCTCCTCTTTGACAATCTCTGCCAGAATGGTTGGAGTTGACGTAGCCTTCCGCTTATCATCCACTGAACAACCCAGAAACAAAAAGATGAAGAGAATGACTATCAGGAAAATAAATGTCTTGATTGTCTTTGTCATACTACTGCAAATGTAATACCATAGCTACTGCTAGTACGGCAAAATATTGTTATTAATTATGGTTGTTCATGTATTTGTTTGTAAGATAAATTGAGAACAGATGGGCAGATTTCCATGCAACTTGCAGGCAATGATCAGTAGACTACTAGTAACTAGTGACTACTAGTAACTTTTGGTTCAAAGTTCAAAATGTAGACTTGCTATTAATTGTCAGTAGGCTGACCCAATGAGATGATTAACTTTTGGGTTGAAAAATATAGAAGACATGTTTGTTTATCATTATGCAGATTTTGTTCCTTTACTCATTCATTCATGTGGAACTTTTTTTGTACAGAATGTCAGACTGTCAGAAATGCTTAACAACTACTTATCAATCTTTTAGGGTCTATTCATATTAATGTCATCACTTTTTCTTGTTCTATTGTTTACCTTGGAGTCTTAAGCGTGCAGTATCCAGGGGAAAGAACACTGTCATTGCAGTCACACTTCCCTGAAACAGTCATTTTTAAAACATTCTTTATAGACAATAGAAGATGCATACAAAAATAAAGCATTAACAGGGGCAATTAGAAGGGGTATTAGTCATATATATATATAGTCATATGCCTTAATTTATGAGTATTAAAAAGTTGTTTATTTACCACTGCTCCAGCAACCGCATGCACCAAGCTTTGGTACGAGAAAACCTCTGTGAATCTAAAATCGTCGGGGTTCATTTTGACAGGTGATCTGTGATCTAAACTGAATTAGAATACGAATGAATGTGGCTTTTTGATTTCAGGCTTAAAGACAATCTGTCAACAGAACTATCCTGGGTTCCTCTGAGACAGTGTTGCCAGATTGTGCGAGAGAAATAAGCAACCAGGTCTATGAAAACAAGCCCAAAAGAAGCGACAGGAGCACTCTAACCACAAATACGTACAAGCTCACAACGCGTCGCGTGAAATCTTGAAAAAAGTTAAGAATATTTTCAAATCCACAAAATCTTGTACGGGCGTCTCTAGCAGCACAAACAAACAAATCAGAAGGGTTGGGGGTCTGCGGACAAATACATACATTAATTTGGGGGTCCATGACGTGAAAATGTTTGGGAACCACTGGTTTAAACATTTGGAAACAAGCCCAAGAGAACGCAACCCGCAACTAAAAAAAGAAGCCCAAAGTCGCTTATAATAACCGGACATGGCAACGCCGATTGCGCTCCTTCCTGTTTGCATCCAAGTCCAGGAAGTAACCAATGGACAACCATGACGTCAGCCCACTGATTCCATTGGCTAGCATGTGATCTCTACTTTCTCCTGATTCGTTGTAACAGCTGACACACAAAATAGAGACCACGCCCATGTTAAATTTCAAGGACCCCCAGTTGATATGCAATAGGTCACTGCATGGCCACAGACTCCCACCCAGTTTAAACTCTAGAATAAACAAATGGAACTAAATGGATCCGGAGTAATAGACCTGTAAGGCTCCATTTGGTTTTACTAAACTTATCAATCTAGTTTGATATAGCTAGTGGATACCCCCAGGAACTCCCCAAGGATCACTGGGGATCCCCACATTGTCATTATGGTCAGATATGCTGTCTTCGGTCAGGATGAATTCCGTTAGTATCTATCTGTATAGATACTAGATACTGTATCTAACTTTGATCAAAAGTAGCCATTCTTTAGTAGCAGTTCTATAGTCGTAGACTCGTACATGTAGGCTAATAATGAAGAATAACTGTTAGCCATCAATAATTTAGCTGAGGATTCTCAATGTGGACCCACGTTGAGAATTAGGCTATAGGAGAGCTGCGTAAAGGAGAGGATGGGGGCAGCAGAGTTAAGGTAATATGATTAGAGAAAAGGAGGTCAGAGGAAGATGGAAGATTTGGACTACCTGTAGACTTACGAGATGTACTCTCACATCCCAGGCTTGCTTTCTCCTGTCATAGCGTGAAATTGAGGGCTGACCCGGCTGGCCCAATGAGGGAAATACGGTAGTAGGTTCCATTTAGTTAGCAGGTATCCCACATCAAACTCATTAACTTTAGATTAACTTCCATAACACTCGCCTCCTCAAACCAAGATGTCATAGATTCATTCAGGACAATAAATGTTTAATATTTATCAAGTATGATTTCTTTTGCTTTTTTTTATCCTGTCCAACACCACAATAAATGATACACAGTTGTTCCTTTTCCTCCAGGTATTGGTGCAAGAACTGGGGTCATAGACCCTATTCAAACTATGGAGACACTGCTTTTCACTTTTTTGTTTCCCTGTTGTTCATGATGGGAAGAGATCATTTTAATAATAATCATAACAATATGCTTGTCACATGTAGTATTTGGCTTACAGTAGCACACAACATGCCAAGCAGTCAGCAAATGAAAACTTATTTTACGTTGTTACATTTACAGTATATTTATATGAATAAATACAAAAATAAGACACAGAATAGATCAACCACAAGATGGTGCTACTGAGTAATGTCAGTCCCCAGCCCATTCACTCAGCCACTGTTGACACTTCATCCTCTGTTCCTCACTCTCCTCTTCCTCCTCACACTTCTGTCCCCTTCTCCCCTTTCTCCTCCCCTCCTCTCTCGCTTCTCTCTCTGCCTCCTCCTCCCTCCGTTTCCTCTCTAGCTCCTCCATCCTGCTCCCCAGAATGGCCTCCACGGTGCCCTCCAGAGGCCGCAGCGAGCGCTGCGGGAGCCACTTGGGGTCAACAGCAGGCAGAAAGGGGTCTCCAGCAGTAACGAGCAGGGGCTGGGGTTCCAAGGGAATGTGGAGGAAGTGTGCGTGCAGCATCATGCGGTATGGGGCGTCGTCCGTTCCCAAGCTGTAGGTGAAGTCTCCCACGATGGGGTGGCCCATCGCACTGCTGTGGACCCTCAGCTGGTGGGTCCGGCCTGGGAAATTGTAAGAGATTGAAAAAAACGTAAAATAAGAAAACTTTGTCAGCTAATTTTGGTACACCTATGTTAATTTATCTATTTGTACACACTATGAGTTAAATTAACACGGAGGATTTTATTGTGTAACAATAAGAAAAGCATTCCATAAACAAGGATACACAGGGCCTGTGGATGATGCAGGAGTTGTCATCCTGTGCCTCTACTAGGCCTGTCCCCGACTAAGGATTTGTTTAGTCGAATCTAATTGGCGACTAATTGCCAATAGTCGACTGGCAGTCGACTAATAAAAAAATTAAAAAAAAGTCGAGGTCAGGCCTAGCCTCTACTGACATTTCTCCCAATCACCTTTCCTACTGTCCATCTCAACAAGGCAAAATAAGAATGCAGTGAACTGTCAGTGTACACTGCCCTAAAAGGACCAAATTGGTGTCAGTTGTCATCGTCAAATGAATTCACAGCAACAGCCATATAGCGTACATAAACAGACCATTTTGGGGTTTTTTATTCTTTAATTCCGCATCTGCTACACAATGATTAAAATGTTGCTTAGCTTACCTGAATAATTGAGACAATGTTTAGCTAAACAGCATTACCCACTACATACAGTAAGAAGTCATGAATGTTTACATTTTGTTTATAAATCAATACAATATTTTCTCCAGGGACTTTTCTGACTTTTCAAAGTCAATCTGTGCTTTACAATGCATTAAAATCTAACAATAGTTTAGAAGGACGGACGGCCGGACAATGTGCAAAACATAGTCTCTGCCATGCCTTCGGCCTGGAAGAGACAATTAACAAAACACAGCGTGTTTTGATATTTTTTTGGCAGCAATGTCAAGTATACACTAAACATACCGGATTGCAGGAAAAGTCCATTAAAGAGTAGAATGCCCAGATAGAATGTGTGTGTGTGTGTGTGTGTGTGTGTGTGTGTGTGTGTGTGTGTGTGTGTGTGTGTGTGTGTGTGTGTGTGTGTGTGTGTGTGTGTGTGTGTGTGTGTGTGTGTGCACATGTTCCGTACCAGTGAGAGGCTGGAGCAGCACCTTGGTGACAGGGTCTCCATCATACGTCCCATATTCCAGCACTGTGACCTCAGTTTGACATGGCTTAGGGTTCTCACAACCTGAGGCAAAAGGACAAGCAAAGCAGGGCGAGACAGTAAGAGACAAGAGAGAAAGTATGTGTCAATGACACAAAACAAATCTTCTGCATGTGTCCGTTATAAAACTTGCACTAAATAGGGGGTTGTGTAACATGTATGCCTGTACTTATGTTCTCTCCATACACACCAACCAGAGGTCGCGTTAGTCCGATAATTGCCGGTTTTGACCGATTTTTTATGACAAAGACCGGAAAAAATAAATCTATTTGGACATCCTGACCGGTTGATAATGACACGGCAGTTCATTAATTATCACCGCAAATCAGGCACATTTCAAATCCTCTTTGCAAGCTCTCTCTCTCTCGCTCTTGCTCGCTCTCTCTCTCTCTCGCTCGTTCTTTCTCTCTCTCTCTCTTAACAGCGTGCGTGTGTTTCTGGGAGAGAGAGAGGTAGAAAGAAAGAGTGCGTCACACGCTGTGAATTTACACCTATTTCCTGTTAATAATAACCAGTGTAAAATGTGCTGCATTTGGCGGTAAATGGGAGACACTTTATTGTGAAGGTACAACAGGAAGAACAGAGTTGTTGCTGCTGTTGCGTAGTTGTTGCTGCTGCTGCGTAGAGACTGTGGTCTCGGCAGCCAGACATAGACCGCAGTCCGGTTACAAGTTACATTACATAAAGTTGTGTATTTAACAGTCAGTCACACACAAGTTGTATCATTACGAGTTAGAATATGTCACAGATACTAGGCTACTACAAGGGCACTTGTGAGCAGTGTTGGTTTATATTACTTAGGAGAGTAATATGTTACTTATTACTTATTACTCCTTTGAAAAGTAATAATATTATATTACTTATTACTTGGAATCAAGGGTAATATATTACGTATTACTTTATATTACTTTCCCCGCGCCCCCTCGCAAAAGAAAAGACGTGTACAGTTTTTTGCCTTTTAGAACTGAATCCAATTTAATGGAACAATAGAAAACAGTCAACAGTCTTTATCCTTTTAAGTATTTTGCTGCTGCAAATTCCATATTTGGAATTGGAACAATAATTATCCTTACAGGAACAACATCAATCTGAACTGCACACACTGGCTGACTGCCTGAACATTTCTTAACCTTTTCAACATATCTTACACCAGTCAATATTAATTAGCCAAAGTGCAAGGGGGGAGGAGAGAGGAGAGGAGATATAGAGCAGTGGTTCTCAAACTTTTTCATGTCAAGGACCCCCAAATTGACACTTATTAGCCCCCGGACCCCCATTTCAAAAGATATGCCAGGGACCCCCATAAGAGAAGATTTGTTACGGCTCTAGCAGTGATTCTCAACCATTTTAATTTCAAGGACCCCCAGTTTGACATGCATTAGGGCTACAGACCCCCATTTAATGGCATTTCTATCACTTGGACCGCAATTTAAATTGTAAAATCTATGTCAATTTAACTCTGTAGTAAAGTTGGCAAGTTGTCCTACAGTTTAACAACAGTGCAGGTTGAAGATGAAATATCCAACACAGATGTGTAAATACTCTCCACAACAGCTATAGGCTACTGCAACTATGGTATCGAGGTGAAACATGACGTTAATCATAATCGTGGACCTATTTTTAACTCTATGAGGTGGACACGTTAAAACGTTACCACGTTGAACTGAATAGCTCTATGAGGAGACGACAAGATTCTCACAACTCATCAACTTTCCCACGGCTGTCCGAACTAGACGCGCGGACGGCATCCACTGTCTATCTATACAGTATAACCTCCTGTGAGTGAGTAGTGGTCTATAATTTATTTGCCTAACAGGTCAGCTGAGCCACGTTATGAAGGATTCATCTGAAATGCCCAATTTTGTGCAGTGCCCTTTGATTGCGTTCAAACGCAATTGATTATTGAGAAACCATTACGCACGCAGCATGCGCAAATGGTAATGTAGGTAATTAATGTATTTGTGTAAGATGACCCTGCTATATAAAATGTGTATATTATGATGGTTCATGTTCAAATAGCTCAATCCAAAATATAATGCTGTAGGCCTAAGTATTAGGCTGTATTTACGCACCTGCTTGTCATTAAGGAATATTAATAATTATGACCGTTATTTTTGTCAGATGTCCGATAAATTTGAATCCTTCCGGACATTAGGACCGGCAGATTAAAATCCTAGCGCGACCCCTGACCAACACAAGTACAGTACATGTACCATAGGGCTGGAAGGTAATATCGACATGGATTTATGCAACGGTATGGATTTTTACTATGCCATCGTCTACCATATACTGGAGCAGCCATAGCTGAATGGTTAGAGAGCCCGCCTGGGAAGCCAAAGGTAAGGTACCAGGTTTGATTCCAGGCCTCAGCAATGTGTCTGAGCAAGACACTTATCCCCTAACTGCTCCCCGGGCACTACACTAATGGCTGCTCACTGCTCCTAGTAGTTATAAGATGGGTAAAATGCAGAGGACAAATTTCACGTATGTGCAAATATACAGTGACAAAAAACAGCCCCAAGGAATGGAGACACAATTATTATAATCATATTATTATTATATACAAGTAAAAAAGCAACAGTAGTAATATGTAAAAGTAACTAGACCACTTTGGATTGTATTACAAGATAAGGTCATGCAAATGTCACATCATATCACGTCACAAAACCTGTCCGTCAAATACCGCTATAACGGCAGATAGCTCAGGTCAGAAAAATATTGTGATATGATATTTTGGACACATCACCCAGGCCTAACATACCCTCTGTTCCCTCGATGCACATCATGTGTGTCTTTCCCTCTGTGGAGTTCTTTCCAATAGAGAAGTCCAGAGTCCTGGTCGCCTCGTCCACCAAGCCACGCACCTGGAACACAACAATACTACCAATGAGCTTCATATAAACAATGACCTAAGCTATGACACTTTGCTTTTTCATTTAATAACATCCCTCCAGCCATCTGTCTATATATAATATCTGTCAATCTATTGTGTGGTGTGCACTGTGCAGGAATGTGAAGATGTTTTGAGTTGGGGGTGCTGAAATTGTCAGGAGCATACACACATACAAACATGTCATACTAGGCTCGAGCAGTATTTCGTTAATAAGGTATACCCCGGCCGGTAAATCCCGTCTGTATAATTTTCAATACCGTTATAAATAGTAAGTAAATTGTGTTATGAAACTGGGGGGGAAAGGGGGCACGGTGGTGCAGTCGGTAGCGCTGTCGCCTCACAGCTAGAAGGTCCTGGGTTCGATTCCCGCCGGGGACGCTGTGGGCGCTGGGGGCGTGTCTTCTCCTCCGCGTCATCAGCGCCCATACCCTAGGTGGGGTTGGTGAAAGGGCCTACTCTGTGTGGAGTTTGCATGTTCTCCCCATGTCTCCTAGGGTAGTTAATACCCTCACAAAAACATGTAGTAATCCTGGTTGCTATACCGCCTCCCCCATGACAGCCGGGGGACACCCTGGGAAGGGAACTGGTTGGAATAACGTGTTCCTTCCACGCGCTACGTCCTACCAGGGAAACTCCCCCCTGTCAGGTAACAAGAAGGTCAGTTGGCTCTCATGCATTGAAGGAAGCATGAGCTCGGCCCTGGCCTCCCTAGGCTGAAGGGGACTGGTGTAGCGCTGGTGTAGGGCAGGTGTAGGGCAGGTGTAGCGCCCAGGATCACTTAGGAAATTGGCACCGGGTGAAAAAAAATGGGTTACAAAAATCGCGGGATAAAAATTTCAGAAAAAAAAAGAAACTGGGGGGGAAAAGCAGCTGTGTGAGGTGATTTGTGTTTGGAAATGGATGTTGTATTGCCCACTCAGATAATGCCTGTCCAGGTATATTTGGTTGGAGACCCATTTTAACCATTTTCTTTTTTGTCAAACCACAACAACACCATTCTCAGTTCATTAACTAGCAGACAATCTACCCTTGCACTACACCTCCTGTCAAATACCGTCATAATACAGTATACCCAGGTGTAATGTCTGGAAGTTGGGGGAAAAATGATACTATGTCATACTACATTAAAATCTGTGAAATGTAACCCCTTTAGAGATCACGTATTGACAAAATAATGACTTAAGGATATATGACATCACTGATAATACAATACCGCCTATAGTTTGTCCACTGAATAACAAACTGAACCCGAAGGACACACAAATCATCCCAGGCATAAGGGACAGCAATTTTTGTAGCTTCACAGTTTACACAACCTACCAACTAAAAAAGTAAGCTACATTAAAAGAGAAACAACTGTATCATTGCACAGTGCACTGCACACCCACGTAGAGAAGTGAAAATAATAAAATCCAGGCAAGCTTTAGGTCTATACAGTTTTTCAAATTCTAAGAATTATGCAACGACAATAAATGCCTCCGTTCAATAAACTGAAATCTAACAGTTGTTGAACTGGCAGGAAAATGCAGATAGTACATACAAACAAACAGCATAGCATCGTACACATATTGCAATGCAGCCACAGCACAGCAAGCACCAGAGTAGAGACAGACAGACAGACAGACAGAGAGACGAGTCCCTGTGTTTCCATACCAAGGCGAGGTAGGCCTTGGTGACTGTGCGGTCCTTGAAACATCGGTACGCTCGGCCGGCTGCTGCCTTGTTGAGGGCCACACACAGAGCCCCACTGGTGGAAAAGTCCAACTGGTGACAGAACCTGGCAGGGAATCACCACAGGGGAGCAGCATTGGACAGAAGAACCTTTGCACAATAACGCTTCCTTGTATAAATAAACAGAAAAACTAAACATAAAAGTGAAATTGAAATATGAAACCACATGTTCTGGCTGTTGTTTATGGCTCACACCGTCCGTTCAGTGTCTTGCTCAATGAAAGTGCTTAATCCTTTACATACTCTGTAGGAGTAAGGATGGGTATGTTTGGGATGCACGTTTTGAGGAGCGAGTGTCATACTATAAGCTACAGTAGCAGTCTTATTACTACAATACAAAGTATCGGTACTAGGTTAACTTAGTCCTCTTTCTCTCACCTGAAGCCATAGTAGGTGTCAGGATCGGCCAGCTCTGGGAAGCGATGTCTGAGTTGTGCCTGCACCGTGTGATTCTCGTACCACATCTTGCTGTCAATGCGGATGTCCCAGTGCTTGTCCACCACGATGTAGTCATTGTCCTGATGCAGTACACGCAGTCCATCCAGACTGCAGGCTGGCTCTGTGTCTGTGGTGGCTGCCATGGTCAATGACTGACAAACTCAACTCTCTTGGTCCTAAAGAAAGAGGACCGTTTTGTCTTGACAGTTGTCTCTTTTCACATCTGCAAATAATTGTAGTTTGCAGTTGCACTAATAATCAATTTGGGAACTATTGGGTTGTAAACAAATTCAGATGGATGTGCCAGGCATTTAGACACAGCTGACTGATCTGGGAGTTTCACCTGTAATTGGTAATAGAAGCTACACTGTAAAATCCTCAGTATTTCTTATCCATTTGTAACTTTGAGTGTACAGATATGTATCCAAATGCAAATGGAGCATTGTATGCAACATTGTGTGCACTAGAGAGTTAAATAAACTCAAAACTCGGTTTAGCCCTCTCTTTCCCATTACTGCAAACCACCAAACAACGGGAAATGAGTAGCCTACCGCTGATTCTTGTTTGCGACCATTATAATACAGGAGATAACTAGTATAGCTAGCCCTGGATGACCAATGGGAATGGAAGCAGCACCTCATGCATAGGTTTGCAGAGATGAGAGATGAAAAGGTGTGAGTTCATGACATCCAGTAAGTCAAGCGAGTGATGCAAAGTAACTAAGTAAGTACTGTACGTAAGTACAATTCTGAGGTATTTTTACTTTACTGGAGTATTTGCAATTTTCAGTACTTTTCCTTCTACTCCACTACATCTCAGCAAATATTATACTTTTACTCCACAACAATTATTTGAAAACTTTAGTTACTAGTTACTTTGTCGATTTGGATTATTATTACAAAACATACATTAACCACTTCAGCCAAGCTCACAACTTGTACATTTGCTATTTTCAAAGGATTGTAATACATTTTATATTATGATACCTTGTGAGATTCTGCATAATGAATACTTTTACTTTTGGTACTTTAAGTATATTTTGATGCCGTTTTTACTTTTACTCAAGTACATTTTTATTACTGGACTTATAGCCTTAGATGTATGTACATCATAGATGTATTTTTTATCAATTTTGACATTTGTATATCTAAAAGTCAGACTCGATAAAATACATCTACGATAGTCTTGATCTAAGGCTAGGACTTTTACTTTTCTACATTGCAGTATTGATAATTTTACGTCTGCCACTGCTTTAGAGATGTGACGTGCTTGCTAACACATGTGCTAACACCGCTAGCTATCTTTTAAGCTTCCCGTGAGAGTAACACTGACTGCCATATGCACAGCAGCTGAAGAAGCCAGATAAATTGAAGAAGTTAGTTTACCTTCATAAAGGAATGAACACAGGACACGTGGAAATCATAGATGTAAACAAAACACGTCAGAGGTTTTGTTTACATCTGGTGTGTGAGTCGCAGGCTTGCTTAGCTGAAGGAGAGCGGCGGAGCCATCTACGGTTTCTTCTTCTTCTTCTTCTTCTTCTTCTTCTTCTTCTTCTTCTTCTTCTTCTTCTTCTTCTTCTTTGGTGTTTTTTGGCAGTTGGCAACCATTTAAGGAGCATTACCGCCACCAGCTGGACTGGATTGTGAACTGGACATGTACAGTAAACCAATAAATAAAAATAAAACTCTATATTCTATTCCCCATCTTCGGTTTACTTCCCGTATTGTGATCTGTGTGAAGTGGGTGGACCTGAAACTTTACAAAATCACACTAGCTAAGCTGACCTCTTTACATATAGACCTAGAGAGCAGTAAAATAAGTCATATGCCATTGCTATCAAATCTAAAATATTAATATGAATGTTGAATGCCTCTAGTTATCTTTATTTTTTTTCTTTTATGCCTCAACTTCAATGTTTTCTGAATGAACATTGTGAAGCAGATGTTTTCTCCAGGTAAAGTGGAGGTTCTGGATGCCCACCTAGTGAACGGCTATGTGGTTCCTGACATGGAGAGTAGCACAGAGGTGGAGAGTCCACGCCCTACCCTCAGGAGGACAGACACCTCCGCTGTGGACGGACCTTCCATCACAGATGCTCATGCTTTATCATAGGACTGAGGAGAGCTGCTCTAGCTGAACCAAAGTAAGTGAAGGTGATGATTCAGAGGAAAATGTCTCATGAACTGACAGGTAAATATTGCTTTCATATTGGGTGGAAAGTTGGTTCATAGACTGAAATCACTGTGGTTAATTGCCATCTATTACAAATCTGTATCTTTCCCTTTGGAGACCTTCTCCAATAAGGGGTAATATTCCTTACTACAGCGCTTTACTCCCCCCTAGTGTCAGTAGAGGGCATCGTGACCAGCTTGGAGGAGATGGACGGATGTGTGACCAGAGTCGAGTACAAGGATAAGGAAACTGGAGTCATTAAAGTGAGTGGATGAAACTTGTAGCATGACAAAGGATGCTCTCATTACATCACTCTTACAGCCAGAATGCTAGTGTAAAACTATAATATAAACCTACTCTCAAAATATTATCTGTTTTTGTGGTAGCTGAAATCAAACGTGCCCGAAGAGGTCCAGAGTGGAAATGGTAAAGGAAAAGGAGTAATTGTGTCACAGTACATTTGCACATACGGGACATTTGTCCTCTGCATTTAACCTATCCTAACTATTAGGAGCAGTGGGTGCTATTAATACAGCGCCTGAGGAGCAGTTAGGGTTTAACAGGGACACTTCAACACATACTGTAGTGTAGACCAGGGCCTAGGGGGCGAACGGGGGACTTTCTGATTTCCAGACGGCCTCTCTACACACTCAGCAATGGCCACCCGAACAAATAAAGGGAAGAGCGCAAATGCAGTCCCCCACTACCAGACATTATGCAGTCAAGATCCCTCTATTTGAGGGATTCGCAGTGGTCAGCGTGGTCTGAGTGCGATGGCTATGCGTCGCTCTCTGTGAACGTTCTTGGTGATCAACGTGTCTCCCCTACCAGGCATTGCAGCAGCATGATGGACATCTCCAGGCAAGAAGTAAACACATAATGTAGTTGATTGACATAAGTTGACCTTGCAGATGGAGCTTGCACAAAAAAAAATCACCCACTTCTTTAGACCGGTAAACCTGTGATGTGATGATAATAAAGTTGTTTCTTATTCTGACCTTGTCGTCTGTCCTCTTCTCTAGAAAATCCATGCTGCACCCACTGTGGTGGCTGATGACAAATTTCTCCAAATTCAGAAAGAGCCATGTATCTGGAAAGGCTCAGACCTCTTCTCAGTTTGTTGGATGCCTCATGAAGGTAAAGCTGTGTTTTACACAAAGTATTTGAATTTGTTGATGAACACTGCCTGTAGGCTATATACACGGTACATACAGGCTTTAAATATCACAGCCACAACATCAAATCTCTGTGCTCCTGTAAGCTTGATTGAGGGCCTGTAGAACTGTCAGTCAGTCATGTTAATGCGTCAATAAATCCATACTTTCAAATCAAAGAAGCCAATGTGCCCTGCATGCTCTGAATCATATGTATCCCCTGTTGCTGACTGGCTGACCGGTTTGTGGTTTCTTGTTATTCCCAGGAGTCCTACTTCTGGGAGACGTCTACAACTTGAATCACCCACTGACAGGAGGAGGCATGATGAGTGTGGCCCTCAATGGCGTGCGCATCTGGAGGAGTCTACTCAAGAACATTCTAGATCTCTACGACGATGGTGTCATGCTGCAGGTATTCAGAGTCTGAATGAGTTTGGAGTAGACTGGGTAATTGTTGTAGCAGTTAGAAGAGATATTAAGTGTTGCATGTCAGAGCTGGAGATACTGGGGCTTTTATCTTAAAATGACTGTTGTTCAAGATTCAAGGTTTATTTTTTCACTCGCTCAGACAGGTTGCTGCGCAACTAGGGGGCCGAAAGCAGCCCTCTTTACAGTTTACAGCATATCTGGAACACATCCTTCTAGTTTGAGATGGACTTGTCCTTGAGGTCATGTGATCACACACTGGAGCTCACTGCTCTAGCGGATTCTAATCACACAGCTGATTAGACTGCGTGTTTCAGTCAAAGCGTTTTTGGCCCTTGAATGCATGCACCGTGCAAACCCCGTAGTTTATAAAGAAGAAACCTGTCTGTACAACTATATGAAGTGAAATGTTGGTGTGACATGCTCTGCACACTTTGATAACAATATATATAAAAAATAAAATAAGATATAATAAAACAAGGTGTAATACATTTAGTGTAGGCCTAATACAGAAGTTAGGTGCAATAGTAAATGAGTATGTACTTCAGTCCACACAGAACTGTGATACTATAGAGCGTGCCAAAAATCCTGAAGGGGGCGTCAACAAGTGTCTTTTGGTAGCTGCGGACATCTTTGAGGGGTAAAAACCAGGTTGACTTAACATTGCCCAATGCCACGCCCAATGCCTCGCCCCCGCAGGCTGATTTGCCCCTTCTGCTGGTGACGACACGTTGGCACGCTTAATAGGACAGGTTCTGACTATTGACTTCAGGGTGAATATACTCAGGATTCAATTTGTTAAACAGACATAGGCGGACATTGTATTAACCGCTTAAGCCCTCTATGCTCTGTTGTATGACAAATAATGAAAATAACCAATCTACAAGAACAAATATGAAACCAGTGTTCATATGGTTAACATATTATTTTTATTAAATTGTTCAATTGTGATCATCAAACATAAATATCAAACATATCAAACAGTCTAACCTTTCAAGGAGGAAATGCATGTATTTAGGGTTATATTAGGGAATAAAGTATATCCCCACAGGCTATAATAATTAATGACCACAGGGGGGTTATCAAAAGCAGAGACATGGATCCCGCTCATCCCCCAAGCAAATCAAACCCTGAATGTGAATATTGCCTGCTGGAACGTCCCTTAGTTTTGTTGGAATCTGGAACCGCTGTGTCTATGATAGCTCGTGGTAGCTACAATATATTTGGGACCATTCTGCATCACATTTGCCTGGTATCCCCAATGTGATATAACACTGAGCATTTTTCTTTTTTCCTCCAATAGGGAAAGAAGAAATTCCAAAAGTCATTCCTTTGTGTTGGACCAAACTCTGTAAGTCTCCTCTTGGGATAGAAACATTTTACTTTAAACATGATGCAAAACATTATCACAGGTTTTTGCTTTTCTTCTAGTACTTCAAGCTTGGTGGAGTGTATTTCTGGGTTTATTGGGCTTCTGTCAGTGTGAGCATCACAACATTATTTCCTCACTAATTATGATATAACACGACAAGTCACCTCCAACATCATGTAAATTATCATTATGTAGGGTTATTGAAGGGTTATTGAAGCAGTCTTTCTTTCTGTGTTGGACTATGGAGAATAAGAATGCTGCTCCTTCTATCCTAAAGCCCTTAGATACAGTTTATCATTCTGCTCTGCGATTTGTATCCGGTGAACATTATAGGACTCATCACTGTAGTATTTGTTTGCAGACCTATCGACAAATGTCTGCAACTGCTTTTAAACTTGTGGTGTATCACACGTTAGGGGAAAGTTTGTTTTGTTTTGTTTTATAATTGATGTGAAAATGAAAATGTACTGTGATGTATCTCGACGACACTGCAAATGAGGGCAACTTCAATGTCTTTGAGAATAAATAAACGTATTACCGGTAATTACTTATTGTCATTGGTTTGGGCAATACCCACACTGGCCACATGAAATCACAAGCACACTACATCTTTCAACCCGTCAAACTCTGCTTTCAGAATTCTCAAGATCTGGTCCTGTTACCTTGAGTTTGGCATATATTTAACTTTATAATTGATGCAAGAACAATGGCTTCTAGTTTCCAGGCAGAGAAAGGCTGAAGTAGAATCACCATCAATGTCATTGGTAGGAAGGTTTCTGAACTGCTGTCCATGTGAGGACAAATTATATGAAGATAAGTAATATAATATTAAAATTACCATTAGTGAGGACCAATATATGAAGATAAGATATATTATAATGAGCATAGGTGAGGACCAATTATCTGAAGATAAGGTCTAGGGGAATGTTCTTTCCCATTCCTTCCTTTCCATTGTAGAATCTATTCCAAGTAACGGTGTGCCACACTTGGAGACTGTGTGGCTATGAGTTTCACTAACAGCAAGAGAGTACTGTAAACATAATGGCTATGGCCATATATATGCCTTGTAATACAGCAAAGCCACACTGTACACACTGTATAGTCGCATTAGCCACACTGTACACACTGTATACACCTGGCCTCTGAATGCTGTTTAACATGGTCAATGGCACTTTCAGAGTGTAACAAAATGAAAATTCAAGCCGAGTGTCAGTCTAGGTTCCAGGGTGTCCTCAGGAAAATTATCCAGAACCATTTATACCTCTGGTGGTATTGTTACTGAAAATCCCACCAGTCTTACTGTACGCTATAGGTCCATCATATGAGAGCTCTCCAAACTGTCTCAGTTGAGAACAAAATGAAGTTAACAAAATGTCACCCCTGTTTTTATGTTGTTTATATTCTATACATTGGATCATAATCACAACCTCTATACAATTACATTTAAAGACAACGATCACGGTTTTAAAAGTTTTAATTTTTTTTTTACATCCAGCAACATCACAAAAACAAATATACACCCAATTTACTATAAAAAACTATAACAAAATCTGTGTTTATAAATTTGGAAAAATGTTAGGTTAAAGGCTGGGTAGGACATCTGCCTGGAACTGGCGTGTCTCTTCCGTCATGGCTGGGTAAGAGTTGACGACAAACTCATCAATTCAGGTTCTAGACAGATAGATAGAGATAGATACCTTTATTTGAGATAATTGCAATTATTTTGTCATAATCATTTCCATGAAAAATGTTCATACATTAAAAAAAAATGCAAATTAGCAATAGCTGATCTACAAGCTTACAACGTGTCACTTTGTGATGCGTTGTAAGCTTGTAATATATCACCTAACCCCTGCTCATTATGCTAGGGTGGGATGGCCCAGGGTAGAGGACAGAGTAAAGCAACTTGCAATGGGCCTGGTCTTCAAGGTACGCAAGAAAACAGGGATACAGACTACTTCAATAGCGTAAAAGACACACAGGCACAACACCAGAAGGAGCTCCACTGATCTCACAGAGCCCAGTTTCGGCACAAAAATTGGGTCAAATTCGTTCTACTGCTATGCTACCAGAATGTGGAATGCCCTACCAACAGTCATAAAAAAAGTTCCTCCTTCAAAAACGAGCACCTAACAGGTGGCTACAATTTGTAACTGGCCACTGTAAAAAGTCTAAGCTTATCACCGGAAATTGTATATTTCAGTTATTTGACATATCTTCCCTGTGCAATGTTTAATTGCAAAGCCTGTTCCAATTGTCAATGTAGTGAGACTACATTGACATTGAGTCAATGTAGTCAATGTCATGTCAATGACATTGACAATGTCAATGTCATGTCATTGTCAATTTTGACATTGTCCTGTCAATGTCAATTGACATTGACATTGAGAGAGAGTCTCACTCTCTCAGAGAGAGAGTGAGACTCTCTCTCTGCTAAGGGGTCCCTGCTTCATCTCTCTCTCAGCTAAGGGGTCCCTGCTTCATCTCTCTCTCAGCTAGGGGTGTCCCTGCTTCATCTCTCTCAGCTAAGGGGGGCCCTGCTTCATATTTCTCTCAGCTAAGGGGTCCCTGCTTCATCTCTCTCTCTGCTAAGGGGTCCCTGCTTCATCTCTCCCTCAGCTAAGGGGTCCCTGCTTCATCTCTCCCTCAGCTAAGGGGTCCCTGCTTCATCTCTCCCTCAGCTAAGGGGTCCCTGCTTCATCTCTCTCTCAGCTAAGGGGTCCCTGCTTCATCTCTCTCTCAGCTATGGGGTCCCTGCTTCATCTTTCTCTCAGTTAAGGGGTCCCTGCTTCATCTCTCTCTCAGTTAAGGGGTCCCTGCTTCATCTCTCTCTCAGGGGTCCTTGGCCTGAAAAACGTTGAAGACAAAATAGCCAATTTTACATCGAGGTGCCCAGATGTGCTGTTACCATACTACAGACAGGCAGATAGACAGGCACAGAGATGACATTAACAACTGTACTTCATTCAAACACAGCAAGTGAGCCTACTAGACAAGCCTACTTCAAAGTAAACGCACGAGCGCGTGCACACACACTTTTGCAAGGCTGACATTATGCCGCGTGCTCGACACACACACACACACACACACAAATCTACTACAAATCTACTAATATTTATATCCTTTATTTTATACTGTGTATCCATGTTGTAGGCATGTTGTTAAATATTGTATTTTACTTTTACTTTGTTGTTGCTTTTATCATTGTTTATTTGCTTTTGCAAATAAACATTATATCATAACAATTTTCCAAGAGTGACCTGGCCTAGAGGCAGCATTATTACAACAATGGACAAACAATACAAAAACAATACATACAGTATATGTAACACACACACATATATAATGTAATATCCAGTTAAAGTGCAAAACAGGATCAACAAGAATAAATATGACTTGACAGTCATATTATTAGCAGCTGCATTGTGTGTGTGTGTGTGTGTGTGTGTGTGTGTGTGTGTGTGTGTGTGTGTGTGTGTGTGTGGCTTGTCAGCGTGTGTGATTGTTATCATAGACCTGCTTGTTTCTCGCCAAACCTGGCAACTGTGCGACTCTAAATTTATTTGTATATAAGTGGTGGCAACATTTTTAGACACCACAGAGGTCTTCCTAACAATAGCGAAGATTAAAGTAAGTTGGTTAGAAACAAAAAATAAACTTTAGATGAACCAATCAAAAATGTAATAGGCTGTGGGCACTCTAAAAGCTCTCTAAAACTCAAAGCAAACATGGCCAGTAACATAGCATACCTCCTGTTTCACCACAAAGAGTCTCTTGGAGGGAATGAAGGGAAGCTCCTTCACAGAGCACTCCTCCACCACCACGTGGGTACACTTCTCATCGCCAGCCTCAAGGTACTTCCCACCTTGAAGACACACATAAAGATGAACACAAAAACGTGTTAAAACCGCATCGATAGCATACCCTCAGACAGTATACAGTGTACAGAAGAGGGGAAACAAAGTTGGTTTAAAAATATTTTTTTTACCCATCTTGTATAGCCAGTCTCTGCACTTGTCATCTGTGTCTAAGCTTCCTTCTTGGGTGTTTGCAATATCCCTTGGTATCCCTTTTACCATGTCTTGTTTAAAAACATTTCTATTATGGAATAGACACTGGATAAAGGCTTTCTAAACTTTATTGCCCGAAGAGTGCCTTGGGTGAGTTTTGTGAGGATAAATAGATCAGAAGCTGCTGTATATACTGTAAATCCTAGACAGTCAGAGTGACCACAAGGGCTCAGTCATAGCTGTGCCTTCTGCATGAGAAACAATGTTTGCCTTTTTAGCGTGACATTTCCTTATCTAGATGGCTTCTGACCAGTTCAACTGACTGTAAGGGAGAGTGCGCCACTTCAAACCCTATACTGCCATCTAGTGGCGTTAACGCTGAAGCTGTTTGCCAAACCCCAAAGAAAGAAAGAAATATTATGGGTGCAACAGTTAATCAAACAAATCCATTTAATGGATTATACAATAATTGATTATTTAAAAAATGGGGCAATTAGCAGATCTACAAGCTCACAATGCGTTGCCTTGCGTTGGGATGCATGGGTAAGCTTGCAGATTGGCTATTTTCACAATCCACAAAACCTTTGCACGACAAAGTATAAAACAGGGCTTCAGTGGTTAAAGACCCCACCCACCCCCACAAAAAAAACTGTTCTCCCCTCTAAAGTCCAAAAGGGTGACGGGATACAAAATACCCTTAGCAGGCTGAGGAACAGTTTTCTTTCCACAGGCCATCAGACTGTTAAATAACAGTAAAACGTGACAATTGACTGATATTCTTGCCCTGTTTTTATTGTTAATTGAGTGTTCTAGGTCGTATTGTATTGGAGCTTCCGAGCGTACGTTTTTCCACATGTATGTACCTAACCAGTGCATCTAAGTGACAATAAAGTGAATCTGAATCTAATCAGACTAAACAAAATAGTCCTAATTATTCGATGAATGTATCGAAAGTTGTAGCAGCCCCAAATTACATGAATTGTGTGTGTGTGTGTGAGAGAGAGAGAGAGAATGACCTGCTGCGTCACAAGTCCTAACCCCTCCCCTCTTCTGGGGGAGGGGTTAGGTCCTCTGGGGGAGATGGGAGGTCCCCCAGAGGGTCCAGCTTTCTCTGCCGTCTTCAATTTCTCCTCAGGAGTCACAAGTCCTAACCCCTCCCCTCTTCTGGGGGAGGGGTTAGGTCCTCTGGGGGAGATGGGAGGTCTCCTGGAAGGGATGACTCCTGGAACATGGCCTCCAAAACAGTTTCCTTATAGGTCTAGAAAGCAGATGAGAAACCAAAATGGCAGCGGAATAAGGACAGATAGTATTTGGTTGTACTGCTGAACGCAGCCAAATCAAATGCATTTATTAATATAGGAACAATAGTGAGGGGCCCAAGGGCAGTCTAACCTGAGTGCATCTTCCGACTAGTAATTCGGAGATTACAATGGTAGTTTTATTCAATTTGTCTACTTTCCCTTCGTACAGGTACTCGTTCGGATTCAAATGTTCAATGGTCCCCTTGAAACCCCCCCCCCCCAAAAAAAAATTGTGGGGGGGGGAATATCTATTCAGTCACTCACAAGGCAATGAGAGGCATGAGATTGTCCCATTTTAGGAAAATATTGACAAACATTCTCTTACCCAGGTTCAGCACGCCGCTTCTTGGTGGCCTTCCCCGCACCGGGATCAGAACGGCGGTCAACCAGACAGTCAGATGGACACACGTACGCACGCAGACAGATGAATACAGACCTTCAGCACGCCGCTTCC
This sequence comes from Gymnoscopelus braueri, assembly GCF_963280865.1. Lineage (NCBI taxonomy): Eukaryota > Metazoa > Chordata > Actinopteri > Myctophiformes > Myctophidae > Gymnoscopelus > Gymnoscopelus braueri. The sequence continues at coordinate 28,816,538 of NC_137615.1, forward strand.
TGGGGGGCTCCCCACACCCAGAGGTCGTGGCTTCTGATTGCTGTACAATTAGGAAAAACAGACATGCATAAACAACATGGGAAACAGTCAGTCGGGAAGACAGTCAGACAGACAGACAGACAGTCAGACATACGGACCTCTCTCCTTGGTGGGCTTGAACAAGCAAAGGCGGCGCCAAACATGGCCTTCCACTTGGCCTTTGCGTCCTTCGCCAGCTGGTCCCGTGTCTCCTGCAGCTCATCAGGCGCCGGCAGGAGTCACAAGTCCCCAAATCCTAGATATTTGTCGAATGTGTTTGACATGATTACAATTTTTAAAATGTTGATTTGGATTTGAGCTTTGTCTCAGCGGCTTGCTCCTCCAGCTGAAGCTGCAGAACACGGTTCTGCAGACTCAATATCTCAACGCGTCTCTCTAGGCGCCCCTTCTCCTCCTCCCGACGCCAGTCCTGATTGTTGAGCTGTGTAATCAGCGCCCCTTGGCCCCGGAACTCGGCCTCCAGTGTGGTGCAGTCGGCCTTGGTGTCCATCTGGGCCTTTCTGACCGTAGCGGTCATCTCGTTGATGGTCGACACTGGGTGTCGTATCACGCGCTGAAAACAGTAACAGTGGAAGAAAATAAATTAGATATAATGTTCATATACATTAATTTATATATTCATACATCGGTGGTATGTGTCGATTACTTGATTTGAGTTACAAATGTTCGCTTAAAAAGAATATATATACATATAGTATATTCAAAGATATGCACACATTTTCAAGAATTTTCAAAAATAGCAGATATCTGCTATTTTTTAATAGCCAAAGCAAGGACCACTCTGGTGGTCCCCGGACCACTGGTTGACAACCACTGCTATACAATATCAAATGCAGGCCACATACATTTTTGAAATTGACTTCAGTCCTTTCCTGTAACTGTTTTTATACATGATGTGCTTTGTGGTTGTATATGGAACATGTATTATGTTCTGTCTCCTGGTCTCTAGAATGTACTGTATACTTTTATCTCATATGTACAGTACAGTACAAAAAATAGCAGATCTACAAGTTCATAGCGTGCTATCATTCTGCTATGAGCTTGTATATCTGCTATTTTTGATTGCCAAAGTATAAAATATGGATAAAGTGGTTACACAAGACGCGTTCCCCGTTTGAATGGGTTAAAAATATATTTTTTACCCATCTTGTATAGCCAGTCTCTGCACTTGTCATCTGTGTCTAAGCTTCCTTCTTGGGTGTTTGCAATATCCCTTGGTATACCTTTTACCATGTCTTGTTTAAAAACATTTCTATTATGGAATAGACACTGGATAAAGGCTTTCTAAACTTTATTGCCAGAAGAGTGCCTTGGTTGAGTTTTGTGAGGATAAATAGATCAGAAGCTTCTGTATATACTGTAAATCAATATCATAGACAGTCAGAGTGACCACAAGGGCTCAGTCATGGCTGTGCCTTCTGCATGAGAAACAATGTTTGCTTTTTAGCGTGACATTTCCTTATCTAGATGGCTTCTGACCAGTTCAACTGACTGTAAGGGAGAGTGTGCCACTTCAAACCCTATACTGCCATCTAGTGGCGTTAACGCTGAAGCTGTTTGCCAAACCCCAAAGAAAGAAAGAAATATTATGGGTGCAACAGTTAATCAAACAAATCCATTTAATGGATTATACAATAATTGATTATTTAAAAAATGGGGCAAATAGCAGATCTACAAGCTCACAATGCGTTGCCTTGCGTTGCGATGCATGGGTAAGCTTGCAGATTGGCTATTTTCACAATCCACAAAACCTTTACACGACAAAGTATAAAACAGGGCTTCAGTGGTTAAAGACCCCACCCACCCCCACAAAAAATACTGTTCTCCCCTCTGAAGTCCAAAAGGGTGACGGGATACAAAATACCCTTAGCAGGCTGAGGAACAGTTTTTTTTCCACAGGCCATCAGACTGTTAAATAACAGTAAAACGTGACAATTGACTGATATTCTTGCCCTATTTTTATTGTTAATTGAGTGTTCTAGGTCGTATTGTATTGGGGCTTCCGAGCATACGTTTTTCCACATGTATGTACCTAACCAGTGCATCTAAGTGACAATAAAGTGAATCTGAATCTAATCAGACTAAACAAATTAGTCCTGATTATTCGATGAATGTATCGATAGATGTAGCAGCCCCAAATTACATGAATTGTGTGTGTGTGTGTGTGTGTGTGTGTGTGTGTGTGTGTGTGAGAGAGAGAGAGAATGACCTGCTGCGTCACAAGTCCTAACCCCTCCCCTCTTCTGGGGGAGGGGTTAGGTCGTCTGGGGGAGATGGGAGGTCCCGCACTGTAGTCCCTGATCAAGGGGGATGACTCCTGGAACATGGCCTCCAAAACAGTTTCCTTATAGGTCTAGAAAGCAGATGAGAAACCAAAATGGCAGCGGAACAGATAGTATTTGGTTGTACTGATGAACGCAGCCAAAATGCATTTATTAATATAGGAACAATAGTGAGGGGCCCAAGGGCAGTCTAACCTGAGTGCATGTTCCGACTAGTAATTCGGATATTACAATGGTAGTTTTATTCAATTTGTCTACTTTCCCTTTGTACAGGTACTCGTTCGGATTCAAATGTTCAATGGTCCCCTTGAACCCCCCCCCCCCCAAATCGCTTTATATCTATTCAGTCACTCACAAGGCAATGAGAGGCATGAGATTGTCCCATTTTAGGAAAATATTGACAAACATTCTCTTACCCAGGTCCAGCACGCCGCTTCTTGGTGGCCTTCCCCGCACCGGGATCAGAACGGCGGTCAACCAGACAGTCAGATGGACACACGTACGCACGCAGACAGATGAATACAGACCTTCAGCACGCCGCTTCCTGGGGGGCTCCCCACACCCAGAGGTCGTGGCTTCTGATTGCTGTACAATTAGGAAAAACAGACATGCATAAACAACATGGGAAACAGTCAGTCGGGAAGACAGACAGACAGACAGACATACGGACCTCTCTACTTGTTGGGCTTGAACAAGCAAAGGCGGCGCCAAACATGGCCTTCCACTTGGCCTTTGCGTCCTTCGCCAGCTGGTCCCGTGTCTCCTGCAGCTCATCAGGCGCCGGCAGGAGTCACAAGTCCTAACCCCTCCCCTCTTCTGGGGGAGGGGTTAGGTCCTCTGGGGGAGATGGGAGGTCCCCCAGAGCCATGAACCATCATGGCTCTGTTTGATTTGAACTTTATTGAATTTTTTTTCATGTTAAGGACCCCCAAAATGTAATTAGATATTTGTCGAATGTGTTTGACATGATTACAATTTTTAAAATGTTGATTTGGATTTGAGCTTTGTCTCACCGGCTTGCTCCTCCAGCTGAAGCTGCAGAACATGGTTCTGCAGACTCAATATCTCAACGCGTCTCTCTAGGCGCCCCTTCTCCTCCTCCCGACGCCAGTCCTGATTGTTGAGTTGTGTAATCAGCGCCCCTTGTCCCCGGAACTCGGCCTCCAGTGCGGTGCAGTCGGCCTTGGTGTCCATCTGGGCCTTTCTGACCGTAGCGGTCATCTCGTTGCTGGTCGACACTGGGTGTCGTATCACGCGCTGAAAACAGTAACAGTGGAAGAAAATAAATTAGATATAATGTTCATATACATTAATTTATATATTCATACATCGGTGGTATGTGTCGATTACTTGATTTGAGTTACAAATGTTCGATTAAAATATATATATATATATATATAGTATATTCAAAGATATGCACACATTTTCAAGAATTTTCAAAAATAGCAGATATCTGCCATTTTTGAATAGCCAAAGCAAGGACCATTCTGGTGGTCCCCGGACCACTGGTTGACAACCACTGCTATACAATATCAAATGCAGGCCACAGAAATTTTTGAAATTGACTTCAGTCCTTTCCTGTAACTGTTTTTATACTTGATGTGCTTTGTGGTTGTAGATGGAACATGTATTATGTTCTGTCTCCTGGTCTCTAGAATGTACTGTATACTTTTATCTCATATGTACAGTACAGTACAAAAAATAGCAGATCTACAAGTTCATAGCGTGCTATCATTCTGCTATGAGCTTGTATATCTGCTATTTTTGATTGCCAAAGTATAAAATATGGATAAAGTGGTTACACAAGACGCGTTCCCGGTTTGAATGGGTTAAAAATATTTGTTTTACCCATCTTGTATAGCCAGTCTCTGCACTTGTCATCTGTGTCTAAGCTTCCTTCTTGGGTGTTTGCAATATCCCTTGGTATCCCTTTTACCATGTCTTGTTTAAAAACATTTCTATTATGGAATAGACACTGGATAAAGGCTTTCTAAACTTTATTGCTAGAAGAGTGCCTTGGGTGAGTTTTGTGAGGATAAATAGATCAGAAGCTGCTGTATATACTGTAAATCAATATCATAGACAGTCAGAGTGACCACAAGGGCTCAGTCATGGCTGTGCCTTCTGCATGAGAAACAATGTTTGCTTTTTAGCGTGACATTTCCTTATCTAGATGGCTTCTGACCAGTTCAACTGACTGTAAGGGAGAGTGTGCCACTTCAAACCCTATACTGCCATCTAGTGGCGTTAACGCTGAAGCTGTTTGCCAAACCCCAAAGAAAGAAAGAAATATTATGGGTGCAACAGTTAATCAAACAAATCCATTAAATGGATAATACAATAATTGATTATTAAAAAAATGGGGCAAATAGCAGATCTACAAGCTCACAATGCGTTGCCTTGCGTTGCGATGCATGGGTAAGCTTGCAGATTGGCTATTTTCACAATACACAAAACCTTTGCACGACAAAGTATAAAACAGGGCTTCAGTGGTTAAAGACCCCACCCACCCCCACAAAAAAAAACTGTTCTCCCCTCTAAAGTCCAAAAGGGTGACGGGATACAAAATACCCTTAGCAGGCTGAGGAACAGTTTTTTTTCCACAGGCCATCAGACTGTTAAATAACAGTAAAACGTGACAATTGACTGATATTCTTGCCCTGTTTTTATTGTTAATTGAGTGTTCTAGGTCGTATTGTATTGGAGCTTCCGAGCGTACGTTTTTCCACATGTATGTACCTAACCAGTGCATCTAAGTGACAATAAAGTGAATCTGAATCTAATCAGACTAAACAAATTAGTCCTGATTATTCGATGAATGTATCGATAGTTGTAGCAGCCCCAAATTACATGAATTGTGTGTGTGTGTGTGTGTGTGTGTGTGTGAGAGAGAGAGAGAATGACCTGCTGCGTCACAAGTCCTAACCCCTCCCCTCTTCTGGGGGAGGGGTTAGGTCCTCTGGGGGAGATGGGAGGTCCCCCAGAGGGTCCAGCTTTCTCTGCCGTCTTCAATTTCTCCTCAGGAGTCACAAGTCCTAACCCCTCCCCTCTTCTGGGGGAGGAGTTAGGTCCTCTGGGGGAGATGGGAGGTCCCGCACTGTAGTCCCTGATCAAGGGGGATGACTCCTGGAACATGGCCTCAAAACAGTTTCCTTATAGGTCTAGAAAGCAGATGAGAAACCAAAATGGCAGCGGAATAAAGACAGATAGTATTTGGTTGTACTGCTGAACGCAGCCAAATCAAATGCATTTATTGATATAGGAACAATAGTGAGGGGCCCAAGGGCAGTCTAACCTGAGTGCATGTTCCGACTAGTAATTCGGAGATTACAATGGTAGTTTTATTCAATTTGTCTACTTTCCCTTGGTACAGGTACTCGTTCGGATTCAAATGTTCAATGGTCCCCTTGAACCCCCCCCCCCAAATTGCTTTATATCTATTCAGTCACTCACAAGGCAATGAGAGGCATGAGATTGTCCCATTTTAGGAAAATATTGACAAACATTCTCTTACCCAGGTCCAGCACGCCGCTTCTTGGTGGCCTTCCCCGCACCGGGATCAGAACGGCGGTCAACCAGACAGTCAGATGGACACACGTACGCACGCAGACAGATGAATACAGACCTTCAGCACGCCGCTTCCTGGGGGGCTCCCCACACCCAGAGGTCGTGGCTTCTGATTGCTGTACAATTAGGAAAAACAGACATGCATAAACAACATGGGAAACAGTCAGTCGGAAAGACAGTCAGACAGACATACGGACCTCTCTCCTTGGTGGGCTTGAACAAGCAAAGGCGGCGCCAAACATGGCCTTCCACTTGGCCTTTGCGTCCTTCGCCAGCTGGTCCCGTGTCTCCTGCAGCTCATCAGGCGCCGGCAGGAGTCACAAGTCCTAACCCCTCCCCTCTTCTGGGGGAGGGGTTAGGTCCTCTGGGGGAGATGGGAGGTCCCCCAGAGCCATGAACCATCATGGCTCTGTTTGATTTGAACTTTATTGAATTCACTCACCACCTTGATGATCCAGAAGCAAAGATGCAAGTTAAAAATGTTGTTTAAAAAATATATATGCATTCAAAGATTTGCACAAATGTTCACGATTTTTCTAAAATAGCAGATCTACAAGCTTGTGAGCTTGTAGATCTGCTATTTTTTAATAGCTAAAGTATAAAATAATGGTTATAGCTCAAATCTAAAATGACACAGATGCGTTCCCAGATTGAATGGGTTAACCTATAATTTCACTCATACTTCGAAGCTTGGCCAGGTAACTGTTGCGTCCGATGCTGACAACGACGATGCCCTTTCATGTACCATGTTTACAACAGCAGATCGGAACCGATTCCCAGCCCATGGCACTGTTGGAACTCTCCCAAATACGTTCAAGATACATTATGCAATGATGGTTTAAATCCCTTCCATGTGATGTCAGTTCAGGTAAAAATATAGCAGGGTAAAAACATGGCAGGGTGCACAAGGCTGACCTTATAGTACAATGTGAAATAAGCAGTACATCTGCAGATAATCTAATGATGTTACAAGTTAGTTTTAGCTGTGGCAATGGCGGCTATGCTTGCATAATGACACATCTTAACACACCCATTATAGACTGTATTAGACGTTTTTAATCTGTTTTAGTTATTAAGCTGAAATGGAAAACAAAAATACAAAATCTTTATTAGGGTTTTTCAGCCTATGTGGAATAACATCCAATGATCTGGGAGGTAAACAGACCATGCGCTGGTAGGTTTGTGTGCATCAGCCCACTGATACAGGGAAATAAGAAAACATAACCTAATACTGGCATTAACATTTAAAATGAGTTTGGATCCTGCATGCTTTAGCTGCCCAGTACCGGTCCAAAGGACTCTGGGAAGATGTAGGAATATAAAGGACGCCTGTCCTCACCGGCCCGAGAGCCAGGGACAGAGATTCCACCCCTTGAACCGTAGCGTCTCTGTTTGGTGAACATACTGCAAAAATAGCTTATCTACAAGCTCACAATGAACTGGGAGCATAGTACAGAGCCCTGGTGTATGTGTATAAGGTTTATTTAAGTGGTTAAGCAGGGTGACCAGATAGTTGAGTTCAATTTTATTTACCAGATAGTTGAGTTCAATTTTATTTACCAGATAGTTGAGTTTAATTTTATTTTATCACCAGTTTCACTGGTGATAAAAAAATAAAAATAAATAAAAAAGCAGGAATGGAAAATTGTGTTTCAAACTGGGGAATTGTATAAGACTTAACCAATTAAATCCTCTATAATTCATGATGTAATACTTAATTGGCCAGGGGCAGCATTGTACTTGATCGCCCCTCCTCCTGCACACACATGGTGTTCAATTGGTTCAGTACTAGATTTAAATGTATTTGAGATTCTTTAAAGGGATAGTTCACCCCAGAAATGACGAATCAATTAGTCACCCCATGGAGACACGAATTCATGGATATCTTTTTGTTTTTGTCCCATTCCTAATAAAGAGTCTCCTTTGTGTTGTGTCTCCTACCGGAACCGCAGCCTACCAGTCTGCTGGTCACCAAATTATTGGCTTAGGAAAACTACAAAATATCCATGAATTCAAGTCCTCCATGGGGTGACTAATCGATAGATATAAAGTATTATTTTGGGTGAACTATCCCTTTAAGGCCTAGAAAACACAATTTGGAACAGTTTAACACTTTTCAGGGATCTTGCCGGCACCTTGTACTCCTCTCCTTGCTCCTTGTTTACTCACTATTTTTTGCACTTGATCCTTTTCAGCAATGTCACAGGTCAGCTCTATGTTGGTGACCTTGCCTGGATTGACCTGGGATTTAGTGATCGTAGCGGGAAACACCAGGTCATCCAAAGGGGAGTTCCTTGGCACAAAAAAAATGGAGAACTACTGATTTAGAAGGCATTTGTAGAATCAACCTCAGGTCTTAATGGGTTAACATGTGTTATGAAGACTTACGTCTTTGACGAAGAAGGCGCGTCTACCCCTGAAATTTGGATGCTTCCACAGCGCGGCCAGCAGATACTCTCGATGCTTTTGGTAAACCACCAGCTCATCATCAGGAACACGGATGAGGAGGATTTTGTCTTTCTTTCCCATCGGGCCGTCAAGTTCCTGACACAAGAAAGAGAAAACAATGAAACCAATTAGACACACCGTTTTGGGAGGAAATATCATGCAACATCACAAAACTACAGCAAAATATTAAAATAAAAGACAAAGTTAAGTAAATGAGTTAGGCAGTTCATCCACTATTGTGCTGAAGTCAGTGTGAGTGAAAACTGACTTCAGCAACTGCTGAAAAGCAAAAACAGTGGTACAGGTTGCACTCCTGAATACAACTTAACCTTTTAAGAAATAAACACAATTTATACAACCTAATTTAAGACTTTTACCTTCGCCTTTAAGAATGTCATCTTACTGAACTCTGACTTCTTTTCGTCATCTTTTTCGTTACGTGCAAGAGCGGCAGCCTCGTCCTGAGCTTTACGCACTGCGTGGCTGTCCTGCAGGTAGCCCATGCCCCCCTGGAAAAGATTACCTGGAGTCACTTTAAGGTTCTGGAGATCCAGTAAGGTGGTCTCACCTCTTTCGGCCGGTGGAAGAGCGCTGCCAGGCTGAGCCGCAGCCGCCACCGCAGGCACAGTAGCAGGGAGAAGGGTCCTCTCGCTTCAGGTGGGCCGAGAACTGGGGGGCCACGGTCATCCGTGGCGTCGGCGTCGTGCAGGACGACCTCCCCGTCCCCCTGGACTTCATCGACGATGTGGAAGTCGTCTCCATCGTCAAGAAGTGATGGCCTCGTTGTCGGCCTCGCCATCGACACTCACCGGCGAGGAGAAGTAGCGAAGAGCTGCTCGATGCTCGGCGCTGCTGCTGCGGCCCTCAGGTGGGGTGAGAAGGGGATCCACGTGGAGCTCGCTGCCCTCGTAGGGTGCCCTCGTTGTAGGAGAGCGTGAGCGGGGGTGTAGAGTAGGCCTCGGGTAGGCCGATCGGAGTTGTTCCGGCGGTTCCAGAGCTCGTGCAGAGCCGGCTGCTGCTGGCGCTCGGGTCCGTCGACGTTCCTCCCATACGGCGGCTAGGCTAGCTGGCCCGCGGTCCGCCGATCTTCGAGAGGAATAGTAGCGGCGGTCTCCGTCGTACTCGTCCTCGTAGCTCTCATACAGGGCCCGTGGTGGTAGGAAGAGCCTCTGGGCCCTGCTGAACCTTTCTCTGAGCTCGGAGGTGTGCAGGCCTGCACACTCGAAGCACCTCGGGTCGCCGTAGACGGCGTCCTCAGCGTGTGCGAGGCCCAGGCAGCTTACGCAGTGGTCATGCATGTCCCATTCGTCGAGAGGCTGGGAGCATGAACGGGAGCCGCACCGCCGCGGGGGAAGGTCCATGCTGGTCTCCAGCTGTCGGCGATCGGCGACGGCTGGACGGTCCCGTCGATCCATGAAGAAAAGTGGCTAGCTCGGCTAAACCACTGATGAGAAGCGCTAACAAGTTAGCGGTGTTTTCAATCATCATGCGTGACAGGGACATCCTCCCTCTCTGTTACAGTACATACATGAAGGTACTCCATTAGTCACCGTTAGAAATGTTCTATTCTATGCCTAGTTTAAAGAAAAGAGTCTATATTACTGGCTATACAGTAAAACTCTGAGTTTTAATCTAACTAGTTATGGGTCCATTTATACACTGTCAAAGTTAATATGACTTTCACGATTTTGCTGTGTAGCTGCTATAAACCCACCATCCGAGTCCGGCTCCATTTCTGACCCAGTTATGTTGCTGGCCATGGTTGTCAGCAGTCTTTAAAAAAAAGTGTAGTATATAGCCTGTAATGAAAAGAAAAACTATCTTAAACACAGACACGTAAAATGTATTCATAGAGCAGTATTTCTCAACCATTTTCATGTCCAGAACGTCCACATTGATATTAGGCAGCGGACCACCAATTGAAAAGATTTTGTGCCAGAGAGACACCCCTAAGAACATTTTAATGTTAGATCAGATTTAGTACAGAATTATAACTGAAGTCTGCTGGGAGATAACAGTGGAGAGAGTGAAATTCTTATACATTCTCTCATTGGGTTAACTTCTACCTATTGAAATAATATAAATGATAGTGAAATTCAACTTCATACTTTAGCTGGGGACCCCTTGGAACTTCCTCAAGGGGGTCCCTGGACCCTAAGGTTGAGAACCAATGTTCTAGAATCTAGAGAACCTCCCCATAAAGACCTGGCCTGGATTGACTACAAAAATGTTGAATACAGTTTTCACGTGACTGTTGTCGATCACAACTGTAGCATCACTTAGTTAAAAGACGTGGATCTTCGCACGTCGTTGAGTTTAACTAAAGAGTTATTTTATTTGAAGATCAGACCAGATCAAGTTGACTTGTGTGTTCAACAGTTCTCTGTCGTGTTAAGAACATAACTTAGTTGTCATTTCTAGTTGATATTGAAGCAGTAACACTCAAACACTCATAGCCTCGATGCAATATGCATTTATTGAACATAAACCACAGCAGACTCTTCTTCAGGGTATGACGTTGTGTGAACATGTAACCTCACCATCAACGTGTGCGACTAACTGCGTCATCTTAATTTGAACATTACAGATGTGAAAAGGTACTCGCATTTACTTAAATAAAAGTATCATTACTGCAATGTAGAAATACTCTTGCTACCAGAATTCAAAATGTACTTGAGTTAAAGTACAAAGGTATTGGTATCAAAATGTACTTAAAGTACCAAAAGTATAAAGTACTCATTATGCAGAACGTCCCATTTCACAAGTTTTCAAAAGTATAAAAATCTTTTGAAAATAGCAGATCTACAAGTTCACAATCGCGACTGCTACTCCAGTTAAATAAAAATAAATAAATGTATACTTCAAAATTGTACTTAAGTACAGTACTTGAGTAAATGTACTTAGTTACTTTACACCACTGGAACGTTATCTGTTCACCGTGGTAAACGTGTAACGTCTAAACATGCTGTGGCTTCTTCTCCCAATGACTCCCATTATAATGTTAACATATTATTGATGTGTAAATTATTGTAATGCCAAATTGTGGCCATTGTTGTAAAGTTAAGTTGTGTTGCGGCCGCCATTCTGTCTTCCACTTGGCCCTGCGGCTCCATGACATCGATCAACTTTTACATGAATTAATCATTTCAAAAGACTCCAGTCAACTCCGGTCCTTATATTATATGTATTATATTACTAATTACTCTTGCTGCTTCGTGCAAATTGTGCATAAATGCATCAATTATTAGGCCTAATAATCATATTCTTGTCTACGCTGCTGAAGATCTGTTCTTACCTCTTCAGTGTTGAGAAGAAAAGAAGGATGTTTTAATCAATGCACGTGAGTCACTGCGTTGCGTTGCGTGGAGATGATTGACAGGCTGATTGACCCGTAACAGGTAGCAGAGTGCTGCTAGACCCGCCCACTCCCAGGCACGACCCCACATCGCGCGATAAGCCAGGCCGGTTGGTCGCATCTTGATTGGTTAGATCTTCGCCAGGCAACGAGTGGTAAAATGTTCATAAAAAATACAAAATACATTTTGTGTTGGATTGAATAGTTGGTTGTAAATAAAATAAATACATAAATAACACTGTTAAAAAGATTTTTAAACTATATAGATAGAGTCTAGACCTGTGGACGTGGTTCCTCCTAGCCATGAATCATATGACGCTCGTCTGTCACAAGCGTCATGGCGCAACTTGTACCTGGTTTTGGCACTTTCTTTATTTACAACCCGTACATCTACATAAACGTTCATATTACAAATATAAAGTAATGACCCTACGGCCATGGATGTAAAAAGTTGAAACGCTTAGGTCTAAGTACCCGTATCTTTGGTATTGTTCAATAAAAAGCATTTTAATCCGATCGGCAGCCATTTTCTCATAGAGTTATAATATATCAAGGCACAATACACCTCTCAACCGACAGGGTCACGTTGTTGAAAGCATATGAAGGACATTTTAAGAAAATGGCCACCAATCGGATTAAAATGCTTTTTATTGAACAATACGGAAAATACGGGTACTTAGACCCAAGCGTTTCAACTTGTTACATCCATGGTGGCCGTGGGGTTAGCACTTTATATTTGAAATTTGAACGTTTATGTAGATGTAAGGGTTATAAATGGAGAACGTGCCAGAACCAGGTACAAATTGCGATGACTGTCATGATATGACATGACAGTCATGTTTCAGGGCTAATAATATAGTTTCAAAATCGAAATAGCCTTTTTATTTTTTAACATTGTTATTTATTTATTTACAACTAACTATTAAATCCAACACGAAATGTATTTAGGCCTATAAACAACTTTGAACAAAACTACTGAATGATAGAGAAAAAAACAGAGACATACAAAATCCAGCACAGGGCCAGTCAATCCACTAGCCTAAGCATAGATCTGCCAGACTGTCAGCTGTTCCATCTCATAGGCAGACCACGTTGGCCAGTTTGCCCTGAAAAAGTCTAGTTTGCTTGCGCTGGTAGTGGCCCAGTCTTCCTGGTGCCCATCGTCCTAATGCCCAGTTATCTCCATCCCTAAGTGCCCACTCGTCCTTGAGAAGAACCAGAACAGTAGAGTAGGGTAGAGTAGTAGCCTACTGTTAGGTTTTTTTGCAGCAGTTTTAGCAACAGTAGAAGCGTAGATTTCCAATGTGAATTAAAATGTCATGTTCAAAGTTTGTCAGTAAAAGAAAGGTGGACACTGAAAATCGTCAACTCAAAGAGGAATGGGCTGAACAATATGCATTCATCCTATTATGCCAAGAGGCGTAGCTTTGGTGAAGAGGCGGTGACCACATTTGACATGAAGCCAAACAAAAAGAGGAATTGTCAGGTAAAAACGTGCACCCCACTCTCTGATTCCAGCAGCCAGTAGAACTGAAATACTAGCTGCTGCTGCTGATGATGATGCTAAAAACATGCACAGTGCATTTTAGCTGTGACAGTGGATGAGTCCACTGACTGACACCACTGATAATGCATAATGTTCAGATCAAGGTGGTATTCAAATCTTGTGTACAGGTACAATAGATGCCTACTTATTTATGTTTGGCTTCTATAGACATTGCAGCAGCATAATAAAAAAAAACTAAACAAAAACAGCACATACAAAGACAGTAATACAACATTACACAGCCTAACAACAACAACAACAGCAGCAGCATACACAGTCATATACTGTAGGTTACTTTAGTTGTAGTTATATAAACATGAGTAGTGTGGCTTGACCGACCGGACCTTTGACTCATTGAAATGTTTCTTTGTGGACCTTCAAGATTCTTATTTGAGTACCCCTGATATATATGAAAGACGATGGACTGACTTCTGAGTAACAAACTAAACTATGAATTCATATTGTATGCTATAATAAGATATCTGCTTATTATACATTCACAGAATTATTTGGACTGTGGTATAACACTAAACATTTAGTATGTGTATTATGTTATGTGGCCTATTAAACTAGAATCATTGAATCTTGTTTGTCGTTATTAGAATTATTTATCATTATTGTCTGTTTTCATTAGCCCTTGCTTTAAATAATCCAGCCCCCCCCCCATAGCTCCCCCAATCACAATTCTTTGGAGCTGCCACTTTGTTGAGTTAGATGTTGTGGTCAGTCTATATGGCCCTGGTGGGGTGGGAATGACAGTCCATTTAGTAAAACATAATGTTGTTGTCTGTACAGCAGTATGGGCTAGTTCAGGATCACAGGTTTACAGGTGTGAAACAGTGGGTGAAATTAGTTTTTGTGCTGTGTTTAGTTTTCAAACGTTTAGTGCCCAAGGCAACACCAAAGGGCAAGTCAGCCTCTCAAGGTATATCCGTGTAAAATAGCCTCTATAACACGTTATCACTCAGTAAACTTACATTTTATTCAATAATGCCAAATAAAATTTGACAGATCTATTTTACTTACTGACAAAATAATTCAAGAACCAGAAACAGCATTAGGATTGATTGATTTGAAACTTAGCAAAATCACACTAGCTGACCTTTTTGCATATAGGCCTAGAGAGCAGTAAAATAAGTCATATGCCATTGCTATAAAATCAAAAATATTAATATGAATGTTAAATGCCTCTAGTAATCTTTCATTTTTTTCTTTTATGCCTCAACTTCAATGTTTTCTGAATGAACATTGTGACGCAGATGTTTTCTCCAGGTACAGTGGAGGTTCTGGATGCCCACCTAGTGAACGGCTATGTGGTTCCGGACATGGAGAGTAGCACAGAGGTGGAGAGTCCACTCCCTACCCTCAGGAGGACAAACACCTCCGCTGTGGACGGACCTTCCATCACGGATGCTTTATCATAGGACTGAGGAGAGCTGCTCTAGCTGAACCAAAGTAAGTGAAGGTGATGATTCAGAGGAAAATGTCTCATGAACTGACAGGTAAATATTGCTTTCATATTGGGTGGAAAGTTGGTTCATAGACTGAAATCACTGTGGTTAATTGCCATCTATTACAAATCTGTATCTTTCCCTTTGGAGACCTTCTCCAATAAGGGGTAATATTCCTTACTACAGCGCTTTACTCCCCCCTAGTGTCAGTAGAGGGCATCGTGACCAGCTTGGAGGAGATGGACGGATGTGTGACCAGAGTCGAGTACAAGGATAAGGAAACTGGAGTCATTAAAGTGAGTGGATGAAACTTGTAGCATGACAAAGGATGCTCTCATTACATCACTCTTACAGCCAGAATGCTAGTGTAAAACTATAATATAAACCTACTCTCAAAATATTATCTGTTTTTGTGGTAGCTGAAATCAAACGTGCCCGAAGAGGTCCAGAGTGGAAATGGTAAAGGAAAAGGAGTAATTGTGTCACAGTACATTTGCACATACGGGACATTTGTCCTCTGCATTTAACCTATCCTAACTATTAGGAGCAAATCCATACTTTCAAATCAAAGAAGCCAATGTGCCCTGCATGCTCTGAATCATATGTATCCCCTGTTGCTGACTGGCTGACCGGTTTGTGGTTTATTGTTATTCCCAGGAGTCCTACTTCTGGGAGACGTCTACAACTTGAATCACCCACTGACAGGAGGAGGCATAATGAGTGTGGCCCTCAATGGCGTGCGCATCTGGAGGAGTCTACTCAAGAACATTCTAGATCTCTACGACGATGGTGTCATGCTGCAGGTATTCAGAGTCTGAATGAGTTTGGAGTAGACTGGGTAATTGTTGTAGCAGTTAGAAGAGATATTAAGTGTTGCATGTCAGAGCTGGAGATACTGGGGCTTTTATCTTAAAATGACTG
The DNA here is from genome assembly GCF_963280865.1 of Gymnoscopelus braueri. Taxonomy (NCBI): domain Eukaryota; kingdom Metazoa; phylum Chordata; class Actinopteri; order Myctophiformes; family Myctophidae; genus Gymnoscopelus; species Gymnoscopelus braueri. The sequence continues at coordinate 28,832,147 of NC_137615.1, forward strand.
TTGTTCAAGATTCAAGGTTTATTTTCTCACTCGCTCAGACAGGTTGCTGCGCAACTAGGGGGCCGAAAGCAGCCCTCTTTACAGTCTACAGCATATCTGGAACACATCCTTCTAGTTTGAGATGGACTTGTCCTTGAGGTCATGTGATCACGCACTGGAGCTCACTGCTCTAGCGGATTCTAATCACACACAGCTGATTAGACTGCGTGTTTCAGTCAAAGCGTTTTTGGCCCTTGAATGCATGCACCGTGCAAACCCCGTAGTTTATAAAGAAGAAACCTGTCTGTACAACTATATGAAGTGAAATGTTGGTGTGACATGCTCTGCACACCGTGATAACAATGTATATACAAAATAAAATAAGATATAATAAAACAAGGTGTAATACATTTAGTGTAGGCCTAATACAGAAGTTAGCTGCAATAGTAAATGAGTATGTACTTCAGTCCACACAGAACTGTGATAGATACTATATGACAGGTTCTGACTATTGACTTCAGGGTGAATATACTCAGGATTCAATTTGTTAAACAGACATAGGCGGACATTTTATTAACCGCTTAAGCCCTCTATGCTCTGTTGTATGACAAATAGTGAAAATAACCAATCTACAAGAACAAATATGAAACCAGTGTTCATATGGTTAACATATTCTTTTTATTAAATTGTTCAATTGTGATCATCAAACATAAATATCAAACATATCAAACAGTCTAACCTTTCAAGGAGGAAATGCATGTATTTAGGGTTAGGGTCTGACCCGAAGCAGGGATAAAGTATATCCCCACAGGCTATAACAATTAATGACCACAGGGGGGTTATCAAAAGCAGAGACATTGATCCCGCTCATCCCCCAAGCAAATCGAACCCTGAATGTGAATATTGCCTGCTGGAACGTCCCTTAGTTTTGTTGGAATCTGGAACCGCTGTGTCTATGATAGCTCGTGGTAGCTGCAATATATTTGGGACCATTCTGCATCACATTTGCCTTGTATCCCCTGTGTTATCGTTGAGTGTGATATAACACTGAGCATTTTTCTTTTTTCCTCCAATAGGGAAAGAAGAAATTCCAAAAGTCATTCCTTTGTGTTGGACCAAACTCTGTAAGTCTCCTCTTGGGATAGAAACATTTTACTTTAAACATGATGCAAAACATTATCACAGGTTTTTGCTTTTCTTCTAGTACAGAGTGCATTTCTGGGTTTAATGGGCTTCTGTCAGTGTGAGCATCACAAAATTATTTCCTCATTAATTATGATATAACACAACAAGTCACCTCCAACATTGTGTAAATTATCATTATGTAGGAAAAGGGTTATTGAAGCAGTCTTTCTTTCTGTGTTAGGCTATGGAGAATAGGAATGCTGCTCCTTCTATCCTAAAGCCCTTAGATACAGTTTATCATTCTGCTCTGCGATTTTTGTAGTCAAACTCTGCTTTCAGAATTCTCAAGATCTGGTCCTGTTACCTTGAGTTTGGCATATATTGAACTTTTTTATTGATGCAAGAACAATGGCTTCTAGTTTCCAGGCAGAGAAAGGCTGAAGTAGAATCACCATCAATGTCATTGGTAGGAAGGTTTCTGAACTGGTGTCCATGTGAGGACAAATTATATGAAGATAAGTAATATAATATTAAAATGACCATTAGTGAGGACCAATATATGAAGATAAGATATATTATAATGAGCATAGGTGAGGACCAATTATCTGAAGATAAGGTCTAGGGGAATGTTCTTTCCCATTCCTCCCTTTCCATTGTAGAATCTATTCCAAGTAACAGTGTGCCATTCTTGGAGACTGTGTGGCTTTGAGTTTCACTAACAGCAAGAGAGTACTGTAAACATAATGGCTATGGCCATATGCCTTGTAATACAGCAAAGCCACACTGTACACACTGTATAGTCGCATTAGCCCAACTCCATCTCCTTCTTTGACAGCATCTTGCATATCAGCTAGAAATAAAACCTAGCCTGGCCTCTGAATGCTGTTTAACATGGTCAATGGCAATGTGTAACAAAATGAAAATTCAAGCCGAGTGTCAGTCTAGGTTCCAGGGTGTCCTCAGAAAAATTATCCAGAACCATTTATACCTCTGGTGAAGTTACTGCAAATCCCACCAGTCTTACTGTACGCTATAGGTCCATCATATGAGAGCTCTCCAAACTGTCTCAGTTGAGAACAAAATGAAGTTAACCAAATGTCACCCCTGTTTTTATGTTGTTTATGTTCTATACATTGGATCATAATCACAACCTTTATACAATTACATTTAAAGACAACGATCACGGTTTTAAATGTTTTAATTTTTTTTTTACATCCAGCAACATCACAAAAACAAATTTACACCCAATTTACTATAAAAAAAATAAAACAATCTGTGTTTATAAATTTGGAAAAATGTGGCTGGGTATGACATCTGCCTGGAACTGGCGTGTCTCTTCCGTCATGGCTGGGTAAGAGTTGACGACAAACTCATCAATTCAGGGTCTAGACAGATAGAGATAGATACCTTTATTTGAGATAATTGCAATTATTTTGTCATAATCATTTCCATGAAAAATGTTCATACATAAAAAAAATTAGCAAATTAGCAATAGCTGATCTACAAGCTTACAACGTGTCACTTTGTGATGCGTTGTAAGCTTGTAATATATCACCTAACCCCTGCTCATTATGCTAGGGTGGGATGGCTCAGGGTAGAGGACAAGAGTAAAGCAACTTGCAATGGGCCTGGTCTTCAAGGTACGCAAGAAAACAGGGATACCCATGTACCTGTCAGACTACTTCAATAGCGTAAAAGACACACAGGCACAACACCAGAAGGAGCTCCACTGATCTCACAGAGCCCAGTTTCGGCACAAAAATGGGGTCAAATTCGTTCTACTGCTATGCCACCAGAATGTGGAATGCCCTACCAACAGTCATAAAAAAGTTCCTCCTTCAAAAACGAGCACCTAACAGGTGGCTACAATTTGTAACTGGCCACTGTAAAAAGTCTAAGCTTATCACCGGAAATTGTATATTTCAGTTATTTGACATATCTTCCCTGTGCAATGTTTAATTGCAAAGCCTGTTCCAATTGTCAATGTAGTGAGACAATTAATCGTCAACTTAAAAGTGTAATTTGTCACCTACCAACTGAACGATGGGAGCACCCGGTTGTCCTCCATCATCGGCGCAGATTGTAGGGATGTACTTAATCTGACAGAAAAACACACACAGAGGACAGATTGTTAACATCACTCATTCACTACAATGACTCAAGGTTATGAATTTTTAAAACCTTCTACCTTAAATGTGGATGCAACTCCATGGGCTGATTTTTGTTTGTTTTAGATGGTTAGAAACAAAAAATAAACTTTAGATGAACCAATCCAAAATGTAATAGGCTGTGGGCACTCCAAGCTCTCTAAAACTCAAAGCAAGCATGGCCAGTAACATAGCATACCTCCTGTTTCACCACAAAGAGTCTCTTGGAGGGAATGAAGGGAAGCTCCTTCACAGAGCACTCCTCCACCACCACGTGGGTACACTTCTCATCGCCAGCCTCAAGGTACTTCCCACCTTGAAGACACACACAAAGATGAAGAACGCAAAAACGTGTTAAAACCGCATCGATAGCATACCCTCAGACAGTATACACTGTACAGAAGAGGGGAAACAAAGTTGGTTTAACCCATTAAGACCTGAAGCCGATTCTACAAATGTCTCCCAAATCCCAACAGTATTCTGATGAACTTAATTTTTCTATATCAGTGGTGCTCAATTGTTTTCATGTTAAGGACCCCCAAAATGATATATATTTGGCCGCCGACCCCCATCTCAAAATACTTTGTTCCAGGGACCCCCAGAAGCAAAGATTTGAGTTACAAATGTTCGCTTTAAAAAATATATATATTCAAAGATGTCCACACATTTTCACGATTTTTCAAAAATAGCAGATCTACAAGCTCATAGCGTGTATATCTGCTATTTTTGAATAGCCAAAGTATGAAATAATGCTTTTTAGCTCAAATAGAAAAAAGTTAAAGTAGTATGTTTGAAACTAGCAGATCTACAAGCTCACAGCGCATCGCGATGCGATGCGCTGTGAGCTTGTAGATCTGCTAGTTTCAAATAGCCTATGTATAAAATAGGGCTAAAGTGGTTAATGTATGTTTTATAACATAATAATTCATATCTGCAAAGTAACTAAAGTTTTCAAATATTTGAAAACTTCTAGTGGAGTAGAAGTAGAAGTATTGAAAATTGGAAATACTCCACCAAAAAGTTTTACTTAAGTACAGTATTTGAGTAAATGTACTTAAATTGATATACATTTGGCCGCTGAAAATGTTGTGCCAGGAACCCCCAGAAGCAAAGATTTGAGTTAAAAATTTTCGCTTTAAAAAAATAATATATATATATAGTATATTCAAAGATATGCACACATTTTCAAGATTTTTCAAAAATAGCAGATATCTGCTATTTTTGAATAGCCAAAGCAAGTGGTTAAAATGATTGTGACGCTATGTTAACTCAATTTGCTGGGGACCCCCTGGTACCCCCCCCCCCCCCAGGACCACTCTGGTGGTCCCCGGACCACTGGTTGACAACGACTGCTATACAATATCAAATGCAGGCCACAGACATTTTTCAAATTGACTTCAGTCCTTTCCTGTAACTGTTTTTATACATGATGTGCTTTGTGGTTGTAGATGGAACATGTATTATGTTCTGTCTCCTTGTCTCTAGAATGTACTGTATACTTTTATCTCATATGTACAGTATAGACAATTGACTGATATTCTTGCCCTGTTTTTATTGTTAATTGAGTGTTCTAGGTCGTATTGTATTAGAGCTTCCGAGCCTACGTTTTTCCACATGTACCTAACCAGTGCATCTAAGTGACAATAAAGTGAATCTGAATCTAATCAGACTAAACAAATTAGTCCTGATTATTCGATGAATGTATCGATAGTTGTAGCAGCCCCAAATTACATGAATTGTGTGTGTGTGTGTGTGTGTGTGTGTGTGTGTGTGTGTGAGAGAGAGAATGACCTGCTGCGTTCTTCTCTCTTTTACTTGTAACGGAGTACTTCTGAATTGCAGTATTGATACTTTTACTTAAATAAAACATTTGAGTACTTTTTCCACCACTGCACGTACGCACGCAGACAGATGAATACAGACCTTCAGCACGCCGCTTCCTGGGGGGCTCCCCCACACCCAGAGGTCGTGGCTTCTGATTGCTGTACAATTAGGAAAAACAGACATGCATAAACAACATGGGAAACAGTCAGTCGGAAAGTCAGACAGTCAGATATACAGTCAGATATACGGACCTCTCTCCTTGGTGGGCTTGACAAGCAAAGGCGCGCCAAACATGGCCTTCCACTTGGCCTTTGCGTCCTTCGCCAGCTGGTCCCGTGTCTCCTGCAGCTCATCAGGCGCCGGCACGAGTCACAAGTCCTAACCCCTCCCCTCTTCTGGGGGAGGGGTTAGGTCCTCTGGGGGAGATGGGAGGTCCCCCAGAGCCATGAACCATCATGGCTCTGTTTGATTTGAACTTTATTGAATTCACTCACCACCTTGATGGTTTTGGCCTTCCTCTCACGCCAGCACCACCACATTACGTATGCCATCGTCAGGACTGCGCAAAAGATGAAAAGATCGTTCAATTGCACCGAAGTACTCTGTCAAGATTACAATTTTAAGTTGACAATCACGAATTGCACAGATATGACAAATAATTTAGATATACAAATACATTATTGAAATATTTAATAATTGTATACATGTAAGAATAGCAGAAATAGCACAATTTCTATACAGCAGTGGTTTTCAACCTTTTATGCCAAGGACCCCTAAATTGAATTACATTTGGCCGCTGAAAATGTTGTGCCAGGAACCTGGGCCGAAGAGGACCGAGAGGTGCTGGCCTGTCCACGGCGAGAGGAGGAGGAACGTCCTCTGCCTGCGGGCCTTTCGCTGCGGGGTTTTGAAGACGGAGGAGGAGCTGGCTCCAAAACTCCGGCCGCTGCTTCCCTCTGGGCCTTCCTGGAGTCGGTGGAGACGCGGAGGAATTCTGAAGCGCCCGCGAAGAGATCTGGCCTCAACGGGAGCGCCATGACACTCTTTTTTGCATCGGTCACCTCGGGTCTGAAGACGGTCAGATCGAGCCACCGCGCTCGTTCAATCGCCACGTTGTCCGCCATGGACTTTCCCATCCATGCCGTGGCGTGGCGAGTGACTTTAATGGTCAGCTGCTGTAGAGCTTCCAGCTCCTCAGCGTCTTCGCCCCAAGCCTCCTTTAGCTCGGCTAGCCGCTTGGCTGTCGAGCCCTGGGCTCAGTCATGGCTGTGCCTTCTGCATGAGAAACAATGTTTGCTTTTTAGCGGTGACATTTCCTTATCTAGATGTCTTCTGACCAGTTCAACTGACTGTAAGGGAGAGTGTGCCACTTCAAACCCTATACTGCCATCTAGTGGCGTTAACGCTGAAGCTGTTTGCCAAACCCCAAAGAAAGAAAGAAATATTATGGGTGCAACAGTTAATCAAACAAATCTAATTTAATGGATTATACAATAATTGATTATTAAAAAAATGGTGCAAATAGCAGATCTACAAGCTCACAATGTGTTGCCTTGCGTTGCGATGCATGGGTAAGCTTGCAGATTGGCTATTTTCACAATCCACAAAACCTTTGCACGACAAAGTATAAAACAGGGCCTTCAGTGGTTAAAGACCCCACCCACCCCCACAAAAAAAACTGTTCTCCCCTCTAAAGTCCAAAAGGGTGACGGGATACAAAATACCCTTAGCAGGCTGAGGAACAGTTTTTTTTCCACAGGCCATCAGACTGTTAAATAACAGTAAAACGTGACAATTGACTGATATTCTTGCCCTGTTTTTATTGTTAATTGAGTGTTCTAGGTCGTATTGTATTGGAGCTTCCGAGCATACGTTTTTCCACATGTATGTACCTAACCAGTGCATCTAAGTGACAATAAAGTGAATCTGAATCTAATCAGACTAAACAAATTAGTCCTGATTATTCGATGAATGTATCGATAGTTGTAGCAGCCCCAAATTACATGAATTGTGTGTGTGTGTGTGTGTGTGTGAGAGAGAGAGAGAGAATGACCTGCTGCGTCACAAGTCCTAACCCCTCCCCCTCTTCTGGGGGAGGGGTTAGGTCCTCTGGGGGAGATGGGAGGTCCCGCACTGTAGTCCCTGATCAAGGGGGATGACTCCTGGAACATGGCCTCCAAAACAGTTTCCTTATAGGTCTAGAAAGCAGATGAGAAACCAAAATGGCAGCGGAATAAGGACAGATAGTATTTGGTTGTACTGCTGAACGCAGCCAAATCAAATGCATTTATTAATATAGGAACAATAGTGAGGGGCCCAAGGGCAGTCTAACCTGAGTGCATGTTCCGACTAGTAATTCGGAGATTACAATGGTAGTTTTATTCAATTTGTCTACTTTCCCTTGGTACAGGTACTCGTTCGGATTCAAATGTTCAATGGTCCCCTAACCAACCCCCCCCCCCAAATTGCTTTATATCTATTCAGTCATTCAGGCAATGAGAGGCATGAGATTGTCCCATTTTAGGAAAATATTGACAAACATTCTCTTACCCAGGTCCAGCACGCCGCTTCTTGGTGGCCTTCCCCGCACCGGGATCAGAACGGCGGTCAACCAGACAGTCAGATGGACACACGTACGCACGCAGACAGATGAATACAGACCTTCAGCACGCCGCTTCCTGGGGGGCTCCCCACACCCAGAGGTCGTGGCTTCTGATTGCTGTACAATTAGGAAAAACAGACATGCATAAACAACATGGGAAACAGTCAGTCGGGAAGACAGTCAGACAGACAGACAGTCAGACATACGGACCTCTCTACTTGTTGGGCTTGAACAAGCAAAGGCGGCGCCAAACATGGCCTTCCACTTGGCCTTTGCGTCCTTCGCCAGCTGGTCCCGTGTCTCCTGCAGCTCATCAGGCGCCGGCAGGAGTCACAAGTCCTAACCCCTCCCCTCTTCTGGGGGAGGGGTTAGGTCCTCTGGGGGAGATGGGAGGTCCCGCACTGTAGTCCCTGATCAAGGGGGATGACTCCTGGAACATGGCCTCCAAAACAGTTTCCTTATAGGTCTAGAAAGCAGATGAGAAACCAAAATGGCAGCGGAACAGATAGTATTTGGTTGTACTGATGAACGCAGCCAAATCAAATGCATTTATTAATCTAGGAACAATAGTGAGGGGCCCAAGGGCAGTCTAACCTGAGTGCATGTTCCGACTAGTAATTCGGAGATTACAATGGTAGTTGTATTCAATTTGTACTACTTTCCCTTGGTACAGGTACTCGTTCGGATTCAAATGTTCAATGGTCCCCTTGAACCCCCCCCCCCCCCCCCCCAAATTGCTTTATATCTATTCAGTCACTCACAAGGCAATGAGAGGCATGAGATTGTCCCATTTTAGGAAAATATTGACAAACATTCTCTTACCCAGGTCCAGCACGCCGCTTCTTGGTGGCCTTCCCCGCACCGGGATCAGAACGGCGGTCAACCAGACAGTCAGATGGACACACGTACGCACGCAGACAGATGAATACAGACCTTCAGCACGCCGCTTCCTGGGGGGCTCCCCACACCCAGAGGTCGTGGCTTCTGATTGCTGTACAATTAGGAAAAACAGACATGCATAAACAACATGGGAAACAGTCAGTCGGGAAGACAGACAGACAGACAGACATACGGACCTCTCTACTTGTTGGGCTTGAACAAGCAAAGGCGGCGCCAAACATGGCCTTCCACTTGGCCTTTGCGTCCTTCGCCAGCTGGTCCCGTGTCTCCTGCAGCTCATCAGGCGCCGGCAGGAGTCACAAGTCCTAACCCCTCCCCTCTTCTGGGGGAGGGGTTAGGTCCTCTGGGGGAGATGGGAGGTCCCCCAGAGCCATGAACCATCATGGCTCTGTTTGATTTGAACTTTATTGAATTTTTTTTCATGTTAAGGACCCCCAAAATGTAATTAGATATTTGTCGAATGTGTTTGACATGATTACAATTTTTAAAATGTTGATTTGGATTTGAGCTTTGTCTCAGCGGCTTGCTCCTCCAGCTGAAGCTGCAGAACACGGTTCTGCAGACTCAATATCTCAACGCGTCTCTCTAGGCGCCCCTTCTCCTCCTCCCGACGCCAGTCCTGATTGTTGAGTTGTGTAATCAGCGCCCCTTGTCCCCGGAACTCGGCCTCCAGTGCGGTGCAGTCGGCCTTGGTGTCCATCTGGGCCTTTCTGACCGTAGCGGTCATCTCGTTGCTGGTCGACACTGGGTGTCGTATCACGCGCTGAAAACAGTAACAGTGGAAGAAAATAAATTAGATATAATGTTCACATACATAAATTTATATATTCATACATCGGTCGTATGTGTCGATTAATTGATTCGAGTTACAAATGTTCGCTTAAAAAAAAAATATATATATATATATATATATATATATATATATATATATATATATATATATATATATATATATAGTATATTCAAAGATATGCACACATTTTCAAGAATTTTCAAAAATAGCAGATATCTGCTATTTTTTAATAGCCAAAGCAAGGACCATTCTGTTGGTCCCCGGACCACTGGTTGACAACCACTGCTATACATTATCAAATGCAGGCCACAGACATTTTTGAAATTGACTTCAGTCCTTTCCTGTAACTGTTTTTATACATGATGTGCTTTGTGGTTGTAGATGGAACATGTATTATGTTCTGTCTCCTTGTCTCTAGAATGTACTGTATACTTTTTATCTCATATGTACAGTACAGTACAAAAAATAGCAGATCTACAAGTTCATAGCGTGCTATCATTCTGCTATGAGCTTGTATATCTGCTATTTTTGATTGCCAGAGTATAAAATATGGATAAAGTGGTTACACAAGACGCGTTCCCGGTTTGAATGGGTTAAAAATATTTGTTTTACCCATCTTGTATAGCCAGTCTCTGCACTTGTCATCTGTGTCTAAGCTTCCTTCTTGGGTGTTTGCAATATCCCTTGGTATCCCTTTTACCATGTCTTGTTTAAAAACATTTCTATTATGGAATAGACACTGGATAAAGGCTTTCTAAACTTTATTGCCAGAAGAGTGCCTTGGGTGAGTTTTGTGAGGATAAATAGATCAGAAGCTGCTGTATATACTGTAAATCCTAGACAGTCAGAGTGACCACAAGGGCTTAGTCATAGCTGTGCCTTCTGCATGAGAAACAATGTTTGCTTTTTAGCGGTGACATTTCCTTATCTAGATGTCTTCTGACCAGTTCAACTGACTGTAAGGGAGAGTGTGCCACTTCAAACCCTATACTGCCATCTAGTGGCGTTAACGCTGAAGCTGTTTGCCAAACCCCAAAGAAAGAAAGAAATATTATGGGTGCAACAGTTAATCAAACAAATCTAATTTAATGGATTATACAATAATTGATTATTTAAAAAATGGTGCAAATAGCAGATCTACAAGCTCACAATGCGTTGCCTTGCGTTGCAATGCCTGGGTAAGCTTGCAGATTGGCTATTTTCACAATACACAAAACCTTTGCACGACAAAGTATAAAACAGGGCTTCAGTGGTTAAAGACCCCACCCACCCCCACAAAAAAAACTGTTCTCCCCTCTAAAGTCCAAAAGGGTGACGGGATACAAAATACCCTTGGCTGAGGAACAGTTTTTTTTCCACAGGCCATCAGACTGTTAAATAACAGTAAAATGTGACAATTGACTGATATTCTTGCCCTGTTTTTATTGTTAATTGAGTGTTCTAGGTCGTATTGTATTGGAGCTTCCGAGCGTACGTTTTTCCACATGTATGTACCTAACCAGTGCATCTAAGTGACAATAAAGTGAATCTGAATCTAATCAGACTAAACAAATTAGTCCTGATTATTCGATGAATGTATCGATAGTTGTAGCAGCCCCAAATTACATGAAATGTGTGTGTGTGTGTGTGTGTGTGAGAGAGAGAGAGAGAATGACCTGCTGCGTCACAAGTCCTAACCCCTCCCCTCTTCTGGGGGAGGGGTTAGGTCCTCTGGGGAGATGGGAGGTCCCCCAGAGGGTCCAGCTTTCTCTGCCGTCTTCAATTTCTCCTCAGGAGTCACAAGTCCTAACCCCTCCCCTCTTCTGGGGGAGGGGTTAGGTCCTCTGGGGGAGATGGGAGGTCCCGCACTGTAATCCCTGATCAAGGGGGATGACTCCTGGAACATGGCCTCCAAATAGGTCTAGAAAGCAGATGAGAAACCAAAATGGCAGCGGAATAAGGACAGATAGTATTTGGTTGTACTGATGAACGCAGCCAAATCAAATGCATTTATTAATATAGGAACAATAGTGAGGGGCCCAAGGGCAGTCTAACCTGAGTGCATGTTCCGACTAGTAATTCGGAGATTACAATGGTAGTTTTATTCAATTTGTCTACTTTCCCTTGGTACAGGTACTCGTTCGGATTCAAATGTTCAATGGTCCCCTTGAACCCCCCCCCCCCCCCCCCCCCAAATTGCTTTATATCTATTCAGTCACTCACAAGGCAATGAGAGGCATGAGATTGTCCCATTTTGGGAAAATATTGACACACATTCTCTTACCCCGGTCCAGCACGCCGCTTCTTGGTGGCCTTCCCCGCACCGGGATCAGAACGGCGGTCAACCAGACAGTCAGATGGACACACGTACGCACGCAGACAGATGAATACAGACCTTCAGCACGCCGCTTCCTGGGGGGCTCCCCACACCCAGAGGTCGTGGCTTCTGATTGCTGTACAATTAGGAAAAACAGACATGCATAAACAACATGGGAAACAGTCAGTCGGGAAGACAGTCAGACAGACAGACAGACAGACATACGGACTTCTCTACTTGTTGGGCTTGAACAAGCAAAGGCGGCGCCAAACATGGCCTTCCACTTGGCGTTTGCGTCCTTTGCCAGCTGGTCCCGTGTCTCCTGCAGCTCATCAGGCGCCGGCAGGAGTCACAAGTCCTAACCCCTCCCCTCTTCTGGGGGAGGGGTTAGGTCCTCTGGGGGAGATGGGAGGTCCCCCAGAGCCATGAACCATCATGGCTCTGTTTGATTTGAACTTCATTGAATTCACTCACCACCTTGATGATCCAGAAGCAAAGATGCAAGTTAAAAATGTTGTTTAAAAAATATATATGCATTTAAAGATTTGCACAAATGTTCACGATTTTTCTAAAATAGCAGATCTACAAGCTTGTGAGCTTGTAGATCTGCTATTTTTTAATAGCTAAAGTATAAAATAATGGTTATAGCTCAAATCTAAAATGACACAGATGCGTTCCCAGACTGAATGCGTTAACCTATAATTTCACTCGTACTTCGAAGCTTGGACAGGTAACTGTTGCGTCCGATGCTGACAACGACGATGCCCTTTCATGTACCATGTTTACAACAGCAGATCGGAACCGATTCCCAGCCCATGGCACTGTTGGAACTCTCCCAAATACGTTCAAGATACATTATGCAATGATGGTTTAATCCCTTTCATGTGATGTCAGTTCAGGTAAAAATACAGCAGGGTAAAAACATGGCAGGATGCATAAGGCTGACCTTATAGTACAATGTGAAATAAGCAGTACATCTGCAGATAATCTAATGATGTTACAAGTTAGTTTTAGCTGTGGCAATGGCGGCTATGCTTGCATAATGACACATCTTAACACACCCATTATAGACTGTATTAGACGTTTTTAATCTGTTTTAGTTATTAAGCTGAAATGGAAAACAAAAATACAAAATCTGCATTAGGGTTTCAGCCTATGTGGAATAACATCCAATGATCTGGGAGGTAAACAGACCATGCGCTGGTAGGTTTGTGTGCATCAGCCCACTGATACAGGGAAATAAGAAAACATAACCTAATACTGGCATTAACATTTAAAATGAGTTTGGATCCTGCATGCTTTAGCTGCCCAGTACCGGTCCAAAGGACTCTGGGAAGATGTAGGAATATAGAGGACGCCTATCCTCACCGGCCCGAGAGCCGGGGACAGAGATTCCATCCCTTGAACCGTAGCGTCTCTGTTTGGTGAACATACTGCAAAAATCTACAGTACAAGCTTACAATGAACTGGGAGCATAGTACAGAGCCCTGGTGTATGTGTATAAGGTTTATTTAAGTGGTTAAGCAGGGTGACCAGATAGTTGAGTTCAATTTTATTTACCAGATAGTCGAGTTTAATTTTATTTTATTTTTATCACCAGTTTCACTGGTGATAAAAAAAAGAAAAAAAAAAGAAAAAGCAGGAATGGAAAATTGTGTTTCAAACTGGGGAATTGTATAAGACTTAACCAATTAAATCCTCTATAATTCATGATGTAATACTTAATTGGCCAGGGGCAGCATTGTACTTGATCGCCCCTCCTCCTGCACACACACGGTGTTCAATTGGTTCAGCACTAGATTTATTTGAGATTCTTTAAAGGGATAGTTCACCCCACGGAGACACGAATTCATGGATATCTTTTTGTTTTTGTCCCATTCCTAATAAAGAGTCTCCTTTGTGTTGCGTCTCCTACCGGAACCGCAGCCTACCGGTCTGCTGGTCACCAAATTATTGGCTTAGGAAAACTAAAAAATATCCATGAATTCAAGTCTCCATGGGGTGACTAATCGGATAGATATAAAGTATTATTTTGGGTGAACTATCCCTTTAAGGCCTAGAAAACACAATTTGGAACAGTTTAACACTTTTCAGGGATCTTGCCGGCACCTTGTACTCCTCTCCTTGCTTGCTCCTTGTTTACTCACTATTTTTTGCACTTGATCCTTTTCAGCAATGTCACAGGTCAGCTCTATGTTGATGACCTGGCCTGGATTGACCTGGGATTTAGTGATCGTAGCGGGAAACACCAGGTCATCCAAAGGAGAGTTCCTTGGCACAAAAAAAATGGAGAACTACTGATTTAGAAGGCATTTGTAGAATCAACCTCAGGTCTTAATGGGTTAACATGTGTTATGAAGACTTACGTCTTTGACGAAGAAGGCGCGTCTACCCCTGAAATTTGGATGCTTCCACAGCGCGCTGGGTCTCAAGCAAGTAGATGATAAAATGCTTTACATTCCGGTAGTAATAAGCCACTGTTGTTGGTAGAAATGATGTGTTAATGTCTTTTATCCACCCCTCAAGTCGGGCTATCGAGCCCCGACAAAAAATAACAAAAACACTGTACATGCGCGGCCAGCAGATACTCTCGATGCTTTTGGTAAACCACCAGCTCATCATCAGGAACACGGATGAGGAGGATTTTGTCTTTCTTTCCCATCGGGCCGTCAAGTTCCTGACACAAGAAAGAGAAAACAATGAAACCAATTAGTGAGGGCTGTTAACAAAAAAATGTGGACACGGCTCACAAAAGCGCCACATTTTTTCTACATGCTCTCCATCACCATAGGTTTCATTTTGGAAGGGTAGCCACGTCATCAAGATGGCAGAAGGCGGCCATCTTGGATTGCAAAGATGGCCACCATGTATCTATAATTGCCAATATCTCGGCTTCCAAGCCACTTAGAAGGTCAATCTTGGTGTCAAAATATACATTTTCTGGGACAAGGAATGCAATAAAACTATAGGGAATATCAATAAGTGACTAATTCTGCCAAGATTAGATAATTTGGTTGATTCTGCCAATGTATGTACATAATTTTCAGACACATTGAAAAATGGAGCATGAAGAGAATTGAAGATTATTAGCTTCACTTTCCAGGATAACAACATTCAAATTATTTGAATGTCACATTGACAACTGCAAAGATCTGTGCAATTCCAGTGTGCCTTCTTGCATGAGCACCTTGCACCACAAGGTCTTTTACAACCGCACTTGACCAGTTCATTGCAGGCTTTTGACGCCATCGGTAGAATGCTCCACACAGGAAGCCAGACCTGGTTGTTGTCATCCAATGTCCATCCCCATCCTTCTGGACTGGGTGTCGGCTGCTGGGCCAGTTCAGATGTGGCCCAGATCCCAGACTGGTAGGCAACTCGCTTCACGTGCTGCAGCAGTGAATCTTGCGTTGGTGGAATGTGTTCCATCGTTTTGTTCTTCTGGCAGAACAACTCTCGTCGTGCTTCATTGACAGATTCCATATCACTTGTCTTATCATACATGATGACTGTGAAACGCTCAAGAAGCTGAAAGTGTTGGGCATCTATGGTCACAGAAGTGTATGGATTTTCTGCCATGTAGTTGAAGGCCTGGGTGACCTCAGGGTAGGACTTCCACGCCACCCATGCTGAATTCTTCCCTTTCCCGCTGAATGCTGATGTTGTGTCACAGCCTGTGTAACAGTGGAAGACGGGAAGTGCTGTGGACTTGTCTTTGCCCAGAGCATGGCAGATCGTGTTTATATGAACATAGGTGTAGTTCTTGCCAGTGCCAAAAGCAACCCAGATGTCTGCAGCTGGATACTTGGCGAGCAGGGCATGGAACTTGCCGATGAGGATAACGACAACATCCGTATCCACAGTGCGTATCAAGCAGGTAGAACAGCCATGTTCCAGGGCATCAAGCAGGTGAATCACTATCCTGGTGTCGGCCTCTTCATGGTTACATGGCAGCATCGAGTGGCTGGTGTCTGTGCCGACCACTGTGATGCCATATGTGATGAAGACCAGCTTGCCCTCTGGCCAGGCAGTGGATGCAATCTTCCCAGAGAGAAAGGCAAAGAGTTCCTGCTTGTTTGTAGGATCACGCAGGAAATCTGACCAATTCCCCGGCAGCTTGTTCTGACCAGCCACCTTCCGTCGTATCCCTTTGCCTCGCTTCTCCCTTGTTGACTCTTTTATGCTGCTGGTGATGTACGTATCCCAGACCACATCAACTCTTTTGGAGATCTCCAGGTGTTTCATGATGTGGGGAACAAAGACACAACTGGCATATTCGTCAAATGTGGTAATGTTGGTAGTGGACAGGAAGTGCACCACAGCAGCTCCATCGAGTACTTTGACATCAAACGTAGCTGGAGGTTCTTCTTGTGTCTTCTGTGTCAGAATATTTAGCAGATCTGACTTCTTTCCCAGCCGTAGTTTCCCTCTGTCAGATAGAGAGGGAGGGTATGGATGGTTTTCATGTTTAAAGAAGGTGCTCATGTTCCCCTCTCTGTGTTGCGTGGCTATATATAACCGGGAGAAGAGTGCCACATCATCCTTCAACATTGAGATCTGCCCTGCCTGCTTGGTCTTAATCTTGAGTGTTGGGCATCTGAAGAGAGGCAGTGAGTTCTTTTTGATGGGCTCATGAATGGAGTGTGTGCGGTCCATGATCACTGTCTTATGGTACTTGTCGTACTGTTCTCTGCCCACTGATTCCACAGTGCGGACTGTGTTAACCACTGACTCGTCAATCACATTTCGTGTGTCCAACATTAGAAGCTCGTGGCTATCATCTAGGAACGGATTGCCCATCCCACTGATGGTGTGCACAAGTGCTAGTGTTTGCTCTTTGAACGTCCTTTGTGTAGCCATTCCTTCTTCATGGTGGTGTTGTTTATTTCCTTTTTCTAAAAACATACTCCTGCTCAAGTGTCAGATCTGTCAAAGTTTGATAAAAATTCATACCAATATGTTGTGCATAATCTAGCCGACACATACATTTTAATACAATTGTGTACATATATGGCCAGAATCAACCAAATGATCTAATAATGGCAGAATTAGTCACGTATTGATATTCCCTATAGTTTTATTGCATTCCTTGTCCCATAAAATGTATATTTAGACACCAAGATTGACATTCTAAGTGGCTTGGAAGCCGAGATATTGGCACTTATAGATATTACATGGTGGCCATCTTTGCAATCCAAGATGGCCGCCTTCTGCCATCTTGATGACGTGGCTACCCTTCCAAAATGAAACCTATGGTGATGGAGAGCATGTAGAAAAAAATTGGCGCTTTTGTGAGCTGTGTCCACATTTTTCAAAAATCGGGTCTTACCCATCCTCACTAAATTAGACACACCGTTTTGGGAGGAAATATCATGCAACATCACAAAACTACAGCAAAATATTAAAATAAAAGACAAAATTAAGTAAATGAGTTAGGCAGTTCATCCACTATTGTGCTGAAGTCAGTGTGAGTGAAAACTGACTTCAGCAACTGCTGAAAAGCAAAAACAGTGGTACAGGTTGCACTCATGAATACAACTTAACCTTTTAAGAAAAAAACACAATTTATACAACCTAATTTAAGACTTTTACCTTCGCCTTTAAGAATGTCATCTTACTGAACTCGGACTTCTTTTCGTCATCTTTTTCGTTACGCGCAAGAGCGTCGAGAAACTATGAACCATCAGACAGAATCCAGTTAAAAGAAAACCGGGTCTAGTAAATATAAAGACATAGCTTTCACCCCACAAACACCTCTTCTTACCTCTGCGAAGTGCAGGTTCACCACGCTTCCCCTTCCCTCCACCAGAACTCTGCAGAAACTGTGAGACATCAGACAGAATCCAGTTAAAAGAAAACCGGGTCTAGAACATACCAGTGGCGTTTGGTGGATTCTAACGTTGACCGGGCCAGAACCGGTTTGACGGCTAAACTGGTTTTTAATGGCCACTCATTAACAATTCGGCCGAATGCAAATGAGACCCATTTGAAAACAAAGGCGACTTTCTGTGGTCGGCTACAACAGAATAGGGTGAGGGGCTGCTAATGTTGATTTTTAGTCTTTTTCCCCTGGCGGATCTTGCCCCTACACAGGGACAAGCTGGGTTTACAGACCGGGCCATGGCCTCGTTGGCCCCAATGACGATACGCGCCTGGAACATACTGTATAAAGACATAGCTTTCACCCACAAACACCTCTTCTTACCATAGAGACACACGGGGACTACAAATTTCACGCCCACTTTTGAGACAGCGCCGCTACTCGAGGTCCGTTAGAACGATGAACTGCAGCTGCCAATGCATTCCCTATGAGAGGATATGAAAGTTAGCCTACTTTTAAAATTATCCTGCATTAACTGAAGACGATATTGATTTAAATAAAAATATGTTTCCAAATGTATGGAGTGTCTTTGTCAACATATCTTCTTGTTTTCTTAATAGTTGATGTGTTTCACATTTAATTTGCCACTTTAACGAGTTACCCATAATGCTAACACAGCAGAGGGTAGACAGCAGACAGGCATTTCAGTGACATCACTGTCTTTACGAGCGCCGAGCGCCGACCGACAGCGTACCCACTGTAGAGGCAGGAGAGGCAGTCGCCTGCCCAACTAAGATCTCGCCTCTCCTTAAAAAAAAAATAACCCGAAAATGTGTCATTGCGTGCTTAATGTCCTCAAAGTCACGCATCCAACAAGCTTTGAACTGAGCAGATTGGACCTTCTGTTCCAGAGATAATGACCAAAACCTATTGAAAACGGCCACTTTCGCCAGTTTTCTGGGTATTGAAAACCTCAAGGGATGCGTCCGTGATGCGACCACCTAAAGTCTGGATCTCCGATGCTAGCGGTTTTGACATACTGATGGAGTATATTATAGTATATTGTGGGTAGTATATCGAGATGAAAGATATGGGACATTAAAAGGACAAATTAAACAAATGGGACAGATTATTAGAACACCAAAAAAATCGCTACAGCCTCAGTAGTTAACCAGTGAAATGACGGTATTTTACAATGCCTCTCATAGAGATTGCATTGAGAGCTGCAGTTCATCGTTCTAACGGACCCCGAGTGTCAAAAGTGGGCGTGGATTTGTAGGCCTTCCGCTTCCGGCCGTGTGTCTCTATCGGGAACTGCACCTCATAGGGGGGAACATTTTCACCAGGCCTCTGAATTCTGTGAGTCCAATCATCATGCGTGACAGGGACATCCTCCCTCTCTGTTACAGTACATACATGAAGGTACTCCATTAGTCACCGTTAGAAATGTTCTATTCTATGCCTAGTTTAAAGAAAAGAGTCTATATTACTGGCTATACAGTAAAACTCTGAGTGTTAATCTAACAGATAGTTATGGGTCCATTTATACACTGTCAAAGTTAATATGACTTTCAGGATTTTGCTGTGTAGCTGCTATAAACCCAGTACCCACCATCCGAGTCCGGCTCCATTTCTGACCCAGTTATGTTGCTGGCCATGGTTGTCAGCAGTCTTTAAAAAGAAGTGTAGTATATAGCCTGTAATGAAAAGAAAAACAATCTTAAACACAAACACGTAAAATGTATTCATAGAGCAGTATTTCTCAAACATTTTCATGTCAAGAACGTCCACATTGATATTAGGCAGCGGACCACCAATTGAAAAGATTTTGTGCCAGAGAGACACCCCTAAGAACATTTTAATGTTAGATCAGATTTAGTACAGAATTCGACTGAAGTCTGCTGGGAGATAACAGTGGAGAGAGTGAAATTCTTATACATTCTCTCATTGGGTTAACTTTTACCTATTGAAATAATATAAATGATAGTGAAATTCAACTTCATACTTTAGCTGGGGACCCCTTGGAACTTCCTCAAGGTTGAGAACCAATGTTCTAGAATCTAGAGAACCTCCCCATAAAGACCTGGCCTGGATTGACTACAAAAATGTTGAATACAGTTTTCACGTGACTGTTGTCGATCACAACTGTAGCATCACTAAGTTAAAAGACGTGGATCTTCGCACGTCGTTGAGTTTAACTAAAGTGTTATTTTATTTGAAGATCAGACCAGATCAAGTTGACTTGTGTGTTCAACAGTTCTCTGTCGTGTTAAGAACATAACTTAGTTGTCATTTCTAGTTGATAGTGAAGCAGTAACACTCATAGCCTCGATGCAATATGCATTTATTGAACATAAACCACAGCAGACTCTTCTTCAGGGTATGACGTTGTGTGAACATGTAACCTCACCATCAACGTGTGCGACTAACTGCGTCATCTTAATTTGAACATTACAGATGTGGAAAAAGTACTTGCATTTACTTAAATAAAAGTAGCATTACTGCAATGTAGAAATACTCTTGCTACTACTCATCATGATTTGTGTGCATGGGGTTCTCATCTTAAACAAGCTTAGTGCTTAATGAGGGTTTCCAGTTTAGTAGACCTTGTATTGTGAATTTGTACTGTACTGTTATGTACTGTCATGTACTATTCTCATGTCTTTCTAAATAAACTACATCAATCAATCAATCAAACCAGAATTCAAAATTCACTTGAGTTAAAGTACAAAGGTATTGGTATCAAAGTGTACTTAACCAAGTACCAAAAGTATAAAGTACTCATTGTGCAGAACGTCCCATTTCACAAGTTTTCAAAAGTATAAAAATCTTTTGAAAATAGCAGATCTACAAGTTCACAATCGCGACTGATACTCCAGTTAAATAAAAATAAATAAATGTATACTTCAAAATTGTACTTAAGAACAGTACTTGAGTAAATGTACTTAGTTACTTTAGTTCTGTTCACCGTGGTGGACGTGTAACGTCTAAACATGCTGTGCGCTTCTTCTCCCATTATAATGTTAACATGTTATTTTAAATTATTGTAATGGCAAATTGTGGCCATTGTTGTAAAGTTAAGTTGTGTTGCGGCCGCCATTCTGTCTTCCACTTGGCCCTGCGGCTCCATGACATCGATCAACTTTTACATGAATTAAGCATTTAAAATGACTCCAGTCAACTCCGGTCCTTATATTATATGTATTATATTACTAATTACTCTTGCTGCTTCGTGCAAATTGTGCATAAATGCATCAATTATTAGGCCTAATAATCATATTCTTGTCTACGCTGCTGACGATCTGTTCTTACCTCTTCAGTGTTGAGAAGAAAAGAACGAAGTTTTAATCAATGCACGTGAGTCACTGCGTGGCGTTGCCTGAAGATGATTGACAGGTTGATTGACCCGTAACAGATAACAGAGTGCTGCTAGACCCGCCCACTCCCAGGCACGACCCCACATCGCGCGATAAGCCAGGCCGGTTGGTCGCGTCTTGATTGGTTAGATCTTCGCCAGGCAACGAGTGGTAAAATGTTCATAAAAAATACAAAATACATTTTGTGTTGGATTGAATAGTTGGTTGTAAATAGAATAAATACATAAATAACACTGTTAAAAATAAAAAGGCTATTCCGATTTTTAAACTATATAGATAGAGTCTAGACCTGTGGACGTGGTTCCTCCTAGCCATGAATCATATGACGCTCGTCTGTCACAAGCGTCATGGCGCAACTTGTACCTGGTTTTGGCACTTTCTTTATTTACAACCCGTACATCTACATAAACGTTCATATTACAAATATAAAGTAATGACCCTACGGCCATGGATGTAACAAGTTGAAACGCTTAGGTCTAAGTACCCGTATCTTTGGTATTGTTCAATAAAAAGCATTTTAATCCGATCGGCAGCCATTTTCTCATAGAGTTATAATATATCAAGGCACAATACACCTCTCAACCGACAGGGTCACGTTGTTGAAAGCATATGAAGGACATTTTAAGAAAATGGCCACCAATCGGATTAAAATGCTTTTTATTGAACAATAGGGAAAATACGGGTACTTAGACCCAAGCGTTTCAACTTGTTACATCCATGGCCATGGGGTTAGCACTTTATATTTGAAATATGAACGTTTATGTAGATGTAAGGGTTATAAATGGAGAAAGTGCCAGAACCAGGTACAAATTGCGCCATGACTGTCATGATATGACATGATATGACAGTCATGTTTCAGGGCTAATAATATAGTTTCAAAATCGAAATAGCCTTTTATTTTTTAACATTGTTATTTATTTATTTACAACTGACTATTAAAGGTAGGGTAAGTGATATTTTTTGGTTAAAACAAAAAGTATTTTGTTAAAAGGTTAAAATACTATATTCTGATAGCATTGCTATAGAGTGTTTTTTCAGTAACGGATGTCTCCCTGTCTCTCCAGCTCTTTAATAAACAGAAAATACATTTTTCGGTAGGTGTCAAAATCTCAGCCAATCAGGAGAAAAGTTCAAATTTTGTCTGCTCATTTCTTAGTGTCATCACTTCCAATTTCACTTGTTTAATCTATATCCTGATTGAGTTCTCTGTCCTGGTTGGATAAAATTGGAAATGAAACTGAAACTGAAACGAAAATGCATTTTCTGTTTAATAAAGAGGTGGAGAGACAAGGAGACTCCTAATACTGAACAAACACTCTATAGCAATGAGTACTATCAGAATATAGAGCTATTTAACACTTATTTTAACCAACGCAAATCACTTACCCTACCTTTAAACCCAACACGAAATGTATTTAGGCCTATAAACAACTTTGAACAAAACTGAATGATAGAAAAAAAACAGAGACATACAAAATCCAGCACAGGGCCGGTCAATCCACTAGCCTGCTTAAGCATAGATCTGCCAGACTGTCAGCTGTTCCATTTCATAGGCAGACCACGTTGGCCAGTTTGCCCTGAAAAAGTCTAGTTTGCTTGCGCTGGTAGTGGCCCAGTCTTCCTGTTGCCCACTCGTCCTAATGCCCAGTTATCTCCATCCCTAAGTGCCCACTCGTCCAGGTCCACTCGTCCTTGAGAAGAACCAGTAGAGTAGAGTAGAGTAGAGTAGTAGCCTACTGTTAGTTTTTTTTCAGCAGTTTTAGCAACAGTAGAAGCGTAGATTTCCAATGTGAATTAAAACGTCATGTTCAAAGTTTGTCAGTAAAAGAAAGGTGGACACTGAAAATCGTCAATTCGAAGAGGAATGGGCTGAACGATATGCATTCATCCTATTATGCCAAGAGGCGTAGCTTTGGTGAAGAGGCAGTGACCACATTTGAACTGAAGCCAAACAAAAAGAGGAATTGTCAGGTAAAAACGTGCACCCCACTCTCTGATTCCAGCAGCCAGTAGAACTGAAATACTAGCTGCTGCTGCTGATGATGATGCTAAAAACATGCACAGTGCATTTTAGCTGTGACAGTGGATGAGTCCACTGACTGACACCACTGATAATGCATAATGTTCAGATCAAGGTGGTATTCAAATCTTGTGTACAGGTACATACGAATAGATGCCTACTTATTTATGTTTGGCTTCTATAGACATTGCAGCAGCATAATTTAAAAAAAAACTAAACAAAAACAGCACATACAAAGACAGTTATACAACATTACACAGCCTAACAACAACAACAGCAGCAGCATGTACACAGTCATATACTGTAGGTTTCTTTAGTTGTAGTTATATAAACATGAGTAGTGTGGCAAAATACAAATAGAGCTACAGTATGTCAAATTGCAACATTATATACATTGTATACAGGCAAGGATAGGGTATATTTTATTTCTATTTAGACTGTTAGATTAATATTAATAATCCAAGGTGTAAAAATACTTAACCAGTAAAAACTCGAAAGATAAAAAGGACAATACAACAACTTTATGGTAATGGCTTCTTTGTATTTTGAATAAGTTTACACAAAAGAGAGAATATAAGGCAAATTAATAAGACAGTCTGAAAGCGACAGACCAACAGATCTTGTGGATCCATAGTCCAAACAATGTCCATTTCCCTGAAGATTATGGTTAAACAGGAGGGAACATTTGATAAACATTTCAAGTTCTGTGTTCTAGTTTCAGGTCTGCACACTGGGTGTAAGTGTGTGGTCAAGATGTCCCGTGGTTGTCTTCTCTCAGGGCAGATTTTGACTTTGTATATGGAGTTACATTTTAAAAGCATAATAAAATGTGTCTATACAAAAAACATTCATAAACAGATATAAAACAGATCTAGCATAGACAAACATGTCATACAAGTTTTCTTTTTTTATTCTTTTTTCCCACAACAACAAAAAACAGAAGACAAAAGACAACAACAAAAACAACAAAAACAACACAACAAACAACAAAACAACAACAACAATGGTATAAAGCTTTTTGAAACAAATAGCAGGAATCTCTTGCAGTCACTTTTGGGACAATTAGCAGCATTTTTTTCCAAAACTATTCAAATAGTTACAAAAAAGCCTCATATTTCAAATGTGTTTAAAGGTAGCAGCTCTGTTTATATGTGCAGTAGGTCTAGAGGTCTACTCGGTACAGATAGTGCAGTGTGCGTGTGCGTGTGCGTGTGCGTGTGTTTGTGTGTGTGTGTGTGTGTGTGTGTGCAGCATAAACACGCAGCTATAGCTGTGATTGAGCCTCCCATGTAAAAGCAAGTATAATTTGAGTGTGTGTAGGAGGGAGGTGGTTGGCCCACAGTGCCCACACTCCTACGTAAATCTCCAAAATAGAGATCTGCAGTAAGAGAAAGAAAATAGAATTATGTATTGCACAGCCCTCAGCTACAGAACTCAGTAGTTCCAGCAGGTATGAGGGTAGAACACACACAAACAGGCCTGGGAGATGCTCAGTGCAGATACAATCATGTTGTTTATGATTGATACCGTACCAGTTGACCAGGGGGATCAGTGCCTTGCTCCATTGTTATTCCAGGGTTTTGGTTGAAGGTCAAAGTAGTTCTTCTACTCAATTGCAAAATTCTCAAATTTGAACTTTTTTAATTACTTTTCTGAGATAGATAGTGCAAAGAAATATGATAAAATTAAGATTAATTGTACAACATACTTGTGTATTCATTGTATACAGTATAATACAGTATTATATGTGCAACTGATTTTAACTTGGACAAAATGAGACACAGGTCAGTGAACAAGCAGTTTGGAAGTAGCCTATTTTGACAAAATCGACCAAAATCACGTCCAGTGCATGTTTGAAAGGCCTTCACAGTTAGAAGACTAGTCACACCCCAGTGTGTGTTCTCTGCATACCTGACTGGCTCCTTAAATGTGGACAGCAAGCAGCACTCAACCTCCGTTCTCCATAGAACAGCAAATGCTCCATACCTGATCTAAGCTAGCCATAAAGATAGGCTAGAGCAGAGGTCTTCAACAGGGGGTCCGCGACCCCTAGGGGGTCCGTGGAGGTACTTCAGGGGGTCAGCGAAATTGTTGCTTGATTAGACAATTAAAAAATATATATTATATAAAAATGTTTTAAAATTTTAGATTTTTTTTTCTTCAGAAATTTGCGTTTGTCTTTAAATATTTTTAAAACATTTTCCACATAAATGTTTCAAATAAATCATGATTCTGTCCATTTTGAACAGAATCATGATTTATAAATGGCAGTATGGCCACCCTATACTCACTGTACCTTGTACATGTATGATTAAGAGAGAAATGTGTGCAAATAAACAAGACCAGGAGACCTGGCTTGTGAGCTGATGAGCTTTACTTAATTACATACTTGTGACATAATAATGATGTCATGAATAGTTCGTGACGAAAGGGGACGAAAGGGGGACAGACTTTTTTTTGGCTGGGGCCGGAGGACAAAGTGACAGACTTTTTTTTGGCTGGGGCCGGAGGACAAAGTGACCATGCCCATGTATGGACGAAACAGGTACAAAGCCTCATGTAAGCCTGACCCCTTGGGTCTGGCAAAAAAAAACTGCACAAATCAGTGTTATGTCATGCATGACATCAGTTTGTGTTGTGAGTGACATCAGACCAGAGCTTTGTCAGCCTATTTAAGCTGTTACAGACATCTAGAGAGATCGAGAGGAATATTGAGAGATTATCCGATTAGCACAGAGACACTGATACAGAGACGTTGACAGAGAGACACACAGAGACAGAGAAAAGACATACGTGGACAGTGTGAGACACAAAGAAGAAGAGAGAGAGATACAGAGATAGAGATGCTGTGCTGGTCGGTGCCTCTGAAAATAGGACCACAGACACATCACTTCTGTGGTTGTGTTGCTGGGCCAGTGGAGGACAAGGTGTATTCCTTTGGAGGGTTCTTCTATAACGGGAAGACCTACAATAACAAGGATCAGCTTGATGTTCACATCTTCAACACAGTGACTTTGTGCTGGATGACGTTGCCCACAGTTACAACTGGAAGAGGAGAATGTTCCCTTGATGTTCCCTCCATGCACTACGGACACACAGCTGTACTGATAGAAGATATCATCTACATCTGGGGAGGGCTAGTGAATTGTGCGATAGAAGTGCATAAATGGCTTCAAATTAAGGGGGACAGGGACAACATTCTTTATGCATTTGATGTCGACACCCACAGATGGTTCAAGCCAAAGAATTCTGGAACTGTTCCAGAGCAGAGGTACAGCCACTCAGCCTGTGTCTTGGAGAAGGTCATGTTTATCCATGGAGGATGGAACGAGCTGGATGAACGCACTAATGACATCTACAAGTTGGACACAACAACAATGGTCTGGTCTTTTATTAACACCAGAGGCGTTCCAGCACTTGTTACATCATTCCACTCTGCCACCATGATCGGGACAAAGATGTTTGTATTTGGGGGCAAACAGCACCAGGACAACAACATCAGAGTGTTTGACACAGAGACCAACTATTGGCTGAACACACCTTCTGCACAGCTTCTTCCAACACAACGTCAGGGTCATGCAGCCTTTGTCTACAATGGAGAACTGTACATATATGGTGGCATCAACTTTGCTCTGAAACAACGACACTTAAATGATATGTGGAAATTAGATTCCAAGACCTTCTCCTGGAGGAAGGTTGAGCCCAAGGGGAAAGGCCCAGATTGGTTGGATCAAATGTGCTGTTGCATGGTGGGAGATCGTATCATCCTCTTTGGCACCCAACTCATCTTACATATCTTACATGTAAGTCCTAGTCTGAAGACATCATGCAAGCTAGCAGTTATTCAGAATGGTTTGGAGCAGTCAGGACTCCCACACAACATCAGGTGGGAACTGGCGGCTATGACAGAAAAAAATAGAATGAAAAAATGCGAATAAAAAAATGATGTCCCAGTGGATGTTGATGATCGTAGAGAAGATGGCACCGAAAAGTGGTGGCTTATCCAGGGCTGAAGCACAGGGCACCAACCTTGTGGGGGGGCACCAAATGGCGTGAAAAAAAAAGAAGCGGCTGCTAAAGGAGCGCTACAACATTGAAACATTTCGCGCTGCAATGCCCCCCCACCCCCCTCACCCCCGCTGATAAAACGGTCCCGGGGGGCACGAAACCGGGTCCAAGCACCGGGCACCACAAAGGGTGGCCTGGACTTCCTAGACTTAAGTTCTAGTTTTAAGACGTCTGGAGCTTGGGAATCTGACCAAACATAGCTGTGAAAAAAGCAAATGAAGGAGACAATAGAAGGAAAAAAGATCTTCAAGAAAAAGATTTTCAAGTGGGCCCTGATCCAGAAAAGGTTGATAAGCACTGGACAAGAATATACAGTCAGGAATTGTCATAACGACTATCTTGTCAAATAAAATAATAAAAAAAGGTAACAGATAAAAAAATATCCATGAATTCAAGTCTCCATGGGGTGTTTAACTAGCCTTGCGTAGCCAGACTATATCACTGCGTGGATATGAGTCTGGTGCCTCTATGAGGACGTTTTTTTTCCAAGGGGGCGGGATCAAAACAATGACTCTGGACGCAATTGGTTAGACCTACAACCAACTACCAATCACAGTCTCCCATATTTGAATACTGGGCCCTGATTGGTCACCCCAGACTTCTGGATTCACAATGGAGCGGTGCCAGACCCAAATCGCAGAGCAACCGCTCATATAAGAGGGTTTGGGACCCATCCGTGGTGAAAGTTTTTCTTTCCGTCGTGAAAATTTGTCTTTCGCTGTGACGCCATGCTGTGGAAAGCACGCCCATTGGCTAACCTTTGCAGGACGTGCTGTGATTGGCTACCGAGACACATGATGAAATTAACTTCAAACTTCGCAGACGCGCTGTGATTGGCTAGCGAGACGCATGATGAAATTAATAATAATGTAAAGAATGTAAGCACGTCACTTCGCAGGACGTGCTGTGATTGGCTACCGAGATGCATGATGAAATTAATAACTCATAAATTGCACCGCTCACTTCACACTGGGTGTGATTTTTGGGCGGTGAAACTGCCCCTATATGTGAGGTTTGGATATTTGCACACCAAATCCTGCGCTGTGATTGGCCACAAATGTACCCCCCTAACCCTGCACCGTGATTGGCCAATCACAGTCTATTCAGGACTGTGATTGGCTAGGGAAACATGACACATGTGCATAGGCCTATAAATAGGACCATAACTTAAAAAAATAACTTTTAAAGTTATGGTTTCTTCCATCACTTCTTCCATCACTTCTTCCATCACTGTGATGACCACTGTGACCACACCGCCCACTTCACACTGGGTGTGATTTTTATTTTTTTGCACTGGCAAATTCGCCTGGTCCCAGGCTCGCATGACGGCAGTCAGCCCATCCCATACGCAGTCTAAGTTCAGATCAAATTGACCGTTTGTTTCAGCTATTCGCCACTCTCTCCCCTCTGCACTCCAGACGATCTGACACCTTCTCCCCCGCACACCGGGGGGTACCATTGTCTTTTAAATATCTATTAACATTTCAATCCCACCCAGAGTCAGACTATACAGGCAGAAAAAATATAATGTAGGCTAACTGGGAATGTGAATGTGTAACTTGTAATGATAACTGCAGATCCTGTACGTAAAATCTTTATGACAAAAACATATAAAACAGCGCAATCGCTGTAGTGGTACACACACATGGGATAGCCTATATGAACCACTGTAGCCTCTGTCTAATTATGTGACTGTCCATTGTCCAAAACACAATATGTGGATATCTCTTGACAAACCAATATTATTATATTCATAATAATAATATACACATTAGTTGCCTAAGCGTCTCCTCCTTTTATCTCACAAGTGAACACACATCGGTATGTTTCACACATATCCTGCTCTACTGCTGCGCAAAATATCTGATCTACAAGAAAAAAACAGTCGCTGCGTGATGCTTGTAGATCAGATCTGTTTGCGCAGCATTATGTGAATGTGAAAGTTACATGCAATGCACAGTGTTGCCAAATTTTGCAAGAGAAATAAGCAGCCAGGTCTATGAAAACAAGCCAAAAACTGTGTATTGGCCTATAGTCATGTGGCGACTAATAGGCTTCATGTAGCCTGGTTCCAGACGAATCTGCCTTTGCAAAATTCAGATTAGGTCTGGCCCCCCTCCATAGAGATTCCATTTCTCTCCCTCCGCAGTTGTGCGGAACCAACCAGGGCCCAGTATCCAAATGTGGGCGGGCTTATCACCTTATTTGGAGCAATGACGTACAAGGAAGCACTGCTGATTGGTTGAACAAGGAAGCACTGCTCTGATTGGTTTAGGTCTAACGAATAGAGTCCGTTTGGATCTTTTTGTCACCACCCCTTGGAAAAAAATCTATCGTTGATAGGGACCAGACTAATATCCACGCAGTGTGTCGTGTGATATTGTCTGGCCACGCGAGGCTAGGCCTCATGACCTATATACATATTTATATATATTGAAAATAGCCGATCTACAAGAGAGAGAGAGAGAGAGCGAGAGAGAGACACGCATGCATGCAGGTTGGGAAGCAGCGCACATTGCTCAGATGAAATACAACATTTAGAGGTTAGATTTATGGGGACAACACAGTTGTCATTTTTGTTTCATTATTAGTATTAGGCCTAGAGGAGAGAAATCGCTTGGCCCGGCTGACCTATATAAGGGGAGGAATGACCTACTCAGTCCCGAACCCTAGTGACCTATTCGAATCCATGACCTATTCTGTCCCGACCTTTAGTGACCTATTTGATCCTAACGTCCGATCCTAGCCCCATATATGGAGCTGGCCGAGACGTCCAGGACTGACATCATAGACCCATGTTTGGGCATAACTGAAATAGCCCGCTCCATATATGGATATGACTGACATCACCGTATGTCACCAGGGTTAAGACCCCTACACACTGTACGATATTTGACCCGATTTCACTATCGGGGATATTTTTTGGTGTTCGCCGACAAAACCACCGATCTCAGTTAAGATCGGGCATTCCTCGGCGAGGTGTTGATCGCGCAGTGTGTAAGGTACTCCGAGAAGAAACACCCCGATAAACTACGGTCGGCGAGAGGTTCCCGATAACTTTTAGATTTCAAACTTGTTGGATATTTGGGGCTATCGGCCCCGATCTACTGCACGCTACAGCCAATCAGAGCACATTACAGCCACGCACCGTGGATAGTCCTCCCGCATAGAACCGCAATATTACCGTCCAGACAGTCCAGTATTAGTTAAACATGATAAAACAGATTGATATAGTGAGCGAGCCTGCTCGACGATGGGGCTGTTTATTATTAGAGAGGAATAGGGCTTGCAGACAGAGAGAGAGAGAGAGCTGTGTGTGTGTGTGTGTGTGTGTGTGTGTGTGTGTGTGTGTGTGTGTGTGTGTGTGTGTGTGTGTGTGTGTGTGTGTGTGTGTGTTTGTGTGTGTGTGTGTGTGTGTGTGTGTGTGTGTGTGACGCACGTATATATATCTCTGAACAGTATTGCCAGGTTTTGCGCGAGAAATACGCAACCAGGTCTATGAAAACAAGCCCAACAAAAGCGACTATAGGCTCTGCATGAGCACTTTAAACCTATATACAAATAAAATAGCCGATTAGCCAAGATTAAGAAATAAAGCCAAATAAGCAACTACACTTTGGAAATAAGCTAAAAAGAAACACAACCACCAATATTTTTTACAAGCAACTCGCTTATAATAAGCGGACACGGCAACACTGCTTGTGATCTGGATTGCACCCTGGTTGACTTTTGAAACGTTTGTTTCAGAGAGGGAGAGAGAGAGAGAGAGAAATACAGAGAAATTGAGAATTATTTAATGTCAATCATTAGCTTCCTGTCTCGGTCTCGCGCATATATCACGTTTTCGGGAGACGTTTGGAATAAAAACAAATGTATGTATTGGGTCAGGATCACATCGTGGTGAAATATCTTGCAATCAGTGAACCCCTGTCGCCGACCAATCAATCGTGCGAGAATCACAACGATATATTTAGCCCGATTTCAAGAGAGAAACTCGTGCAATGTGAAATGCTTAACGATCTGTTCACTCGCCGACCATTTCAAATATCGGGCAGTGTGTAGGGGCCCTTAGTGTATACATACATTTCACCCTACTTTATCATCAATTAAAAAAAATAATGGGAGCACAATTTACAAAAAAAAGGCCTATCATGGTGATTGAAAGAAGACTTTAAACTTAAAAGCGATTGGGGAAAAAAAGTATTTATGAAAACTTTTACTAATAAAATCAAGTGTAAAGTCATGCTAATACTCATTCACTTGAATGGAGTGTTCTTCTGCAACCAGCAGGAGGGGAAATAGCGACACCTTCTGGGCCATAAATGAGAACTGCAGAGTTTTAATAACTTCTTCATTGGCTTCATTTTTATGGCTTCATCTTCCCTGCCGCCTGGTTCTCAACCTGTGGGGCCGGGGCGTACTGGTGGGCAGTGAGGGTGTTGCAGGTGGGCCCTGATACAGAAAAGGTTGAGTTCTCAAACGTTTTAGCTTGAGACCCAAAAGAGTCTCCCTGGGACCCAAACTTACAAAAAGAAAATACATTAATTATCCGCTTAAGCTCTACTTAAAATAATACAAAATAAAAGCATGAATATATTAATCTGTCTTATTTTTAATAGCTTAGTATTGAATGCACAATAACATGGTATGTTTAGACATAAGAAACACAATTTTATTCACCTGTTTCCTAGGCTGTGTGTTTTCCACTTCCTGTCGATTTGATCCAATGAAATCCAATGAAACTGGTCAGATGACCAATGATATCCAATGAAATCGACAGGAAGTGGAAAACACACAGCCTAGAAAACAGGTGAATACATAATTATACAATATATGTTGTAGGTGTAGCCCCCCCCAAGCTACGAGGTTTGGGGGTCCCTGGCCTGAAAAGAAGAAGACCTAGAGAGATTTTTTAAAACAGGAAATGAGAATGAATTGTGTGCGCTCACACTGGATGAGTCAAACGTGCATGTGTAAACACACGTGAGTTCTCCTTTGAGTTCAGGGCCGATGACCATGGACTACAGCAAGACTCCATTAAACCTTGGCATGCACGTGTGTAGCTGTGACACTGTTCCAGTTACAGCATGTGAAGAACCTTGTCATGCACTGCAGCACTGGCTGGTGTAAACCGCCCTTTGAAACAGTGGATAGAATGAGCAAGCAGCTGAAATGAGCATGAAAAAAAGTTGACCACGACATCGTGTTTTGCTAACGTCGGCTTAAATATGCATGAACACCTTCTTTGTGTTGGATACATTTCAGAATGTTGTGATCAAATCATAATTTTAGATAAGATATTGAGTCATCAGAGTATTGTAAATCATCACGTCCTCATCAACATGCGAGGCGACGTGTAGTCCAAACGGGTGCCGCAAATCTGACCCAACTCGTCACCCTTTGTTCCATCACACTTTTCAGCTAGGAGTGGGACACACAAGCAAAATAAATAAATACAACATGGCACAAAAGCACATTTCGGACGAGCTGTCTGATATAGCCTAGATTCAGAATCTGTGAGAATACTTGCTTCACTCTCCCATTAATGCCCTACTGTCGTTATTGTTGCTAAAGGTCAAACAACTGCCAGAACAGTCTTAGAACTGATATTCAGATTGATAAGATTAATTAATAGGTTGTATTCAAATAGGTAAGACATGCATTATTATTAATTATATTGGTTATTGCTGCCGCTGCCATGCATAACCTGTATAATGGACAATATTGTTTTTGGTATGTTGCTAGGAACTGACATGTGAGCTTAATGATATGACATTCTTTAAAAATCTAGTTCTAACAGAAGGGACAAACTAACAGGAAGAACAATTTCACATTAGACCTATTGATATTGCACTGGGTGATGTGTTCGAAATTCTTATACTGTAGGCCTGTTAATAGGGCCGTGCATATGTGTGTCAAGAGCTGCTGCTTTGCATGTCAGCTCTGATGTGAAGCGTTCCCATTTATCGGCTCTCTAATTTCCCAATACAATGAGGAATTTGACTGTAAAAAGCCAACACATATTGACAGAGGGTTTACCTGGGAATAATCCATGACATGGACAAGGGAGCATCAGTGGGAGGAGCTTATAGGGGACACAACACACACACACACACACACACACACACACACACACACACACACACACACACACACACACACAGGCCTAGTGTGAGGTGTATTATAGTGATGAGAGTGATTTTTCACAGCGTCATTGCTAACGGGTGATATCTGTGCTTTATGGGCCAACGGCATCAGTTGTTGAGTCAGACTACGCAGTTTCATGTGAACCTTCAGCCTCACGGTCAAATCACTGTCATCTGTCTGGGAGAAGAAAAGAGAAGACGTTTATGCTGTTTGTTTCACCATCAGAGAACAACAATTAGCGTTACTAACTGGACGTTAAACTTGAGACATAAACAAAGGTAACAATCAAATTCATACTTTACCCTTCATTCAGATTTGATTGATTCATTGCCGAACTTTCTGCTGGGAGGGAAATAGGAAATCAGGAAAGGAGCCTTTCCAGTCTTTGGGATGTTTTCCTGGATCTGGTTGACACCATGTTGTTGGAGTCATCATGCTCCTTCTTGGATCTATCTCTCATGATTTCTGGACACAAAAGTATTTTAACTGGTTAGGAGGAACAAAATATTGTCCTTTGGATGATTCTGCCTCTCTCCCCGCTTTGCCAGTTGTCTCCGAGGCCCATCTGTGACTCTGGCGTGATCAGTTACCATTTGAAAGTGTGTGTGTTCCTGAGCATGCTACATGGACACTAAAAATGTTTTGTTTTCCAAACTCTTGGTTTACATTCTTGGGTTGGAGGGAAACAAAATTATGACCTGACGCTCATTATTCGATAATTCTAAAATACAGAGGATTCCATCTGCAAAAGCATAAAAAAATCTTTCTACAGAGATCTGGATGTATACAAAAAGTCCTGATTCATGTTTTTCTTCCCTTCTTCTTTTGCTATTTAATTTTCTCAGATTAAATGCAAACAGTATTTGGAACAAAAGTCTTCCATTCCTTCATGTATGCCTCTGATCAGTTCTATTTATTTGTTTTTGGTTTCCCCCAGCCCTTTTGACCTCCCACTCTGTCTGCCCAGACACCGATTTTCCCCTGTCCCTCTCGTCATCATTTGAGCTGCGTAGGTGAACCTCCACGGATTCCTAGCTCCCTGTCCCAGCACCTCCACCACCAGCCATGGAGAATAAAAAATCATTCCTGCAGGCCCGCTGTGAGGAGCCCATTATGACCTCTAACTGGGGCCTCCCTCTGCTGCTGGCTCTGATGGTTCTGGGTCTGGTCTACGCCTTCCTCTACCTGCCTGCCATGGCCCAGCATGCCCTGGAACAGGCCCTCAGCAACGACACCACCGCGGGACTGACGATGCCCACACCAGGCACGGAGGACTGAGAGTGAGAGAGACAGAGACAGAGAGAGTGAGACAGGTGAAGGCCCACAGGTGGACATTGAGAGAGATTGAGTTGGAAAGAAGGACAAATGGAGTGACATAACCCAAGGAATGACATCTTCTATGCAAGAAAGAGCAAACATTTGTGTGTGTGTGCGTGCGTGCGTGCGTGCGAGTGACGTGCGAACATGATACATGCACATGTACTGTACATACATACACACACACACACACAGTATGCTGCACATGTACTGTACATACATACACACACACTCCTGTGGGAAAAAGAGCACTGTCTCAACAGTCAGAAGATAAAACATGTGTTGAGCGATTATTATAATTTACTGTCAGATTTACGTTCTAGACAGTCGAAGGCCTGTTTTTGACTTGTCAGTTTGATTATTATATTGCTAACAATGTTTTTTTATTGCTGTAAAACACAAGTGAGCACAGTCCTCATGAATCTAGATTTTCATGCCCAAGCTAATAGTGAATCAATGTACATATATTTTCATGTTTTCTGTCAAATAAGATGTCCAGCTTAGGATTGAACTTCTAACAAAAATATTCTATTGAGGCACTGCTAGAAAACCTCAACACTTATATGTTTTTCTTTTATCCAGTGACTTTAGGTTAGGCTACCTACTGGTCTTTAACAAAGTAGCAGGACTTGTTTGTTTAGCCACTATCAACCTGGTGTCCCCATTTTGGGCGTGCCATGTCGTTATAGGCAAAACATTTAAAACATTTGAAAATAACAGATCCACAAGCCCAGAACACGTGTTGCGAGCTAGTTTTGAATCAGGGCTTATAGGGTTAGTCACGTTGCGTATTCTCCATGTGGAGGACAGCTCATTGAAACTGAAACCCTACCAAATCCTGACTAAAAGTATTCCAGCACCACCTCCGCACACTCATTTCCCTTCTACTCCTCTGCATCTTTGGGGAGGCAGGGCTTGGCAGAGGAAGGACCGAGGGAGTTTATGTGGGGTTTCGTGTTATCTGAAACCGTAGGAGTGGTGAGTCATACCTGCTGTCTTCAACTTGCTCATGGAAACTTTGGCATCTCCTCGAATTCAAACCTGCAACTTTCTCTTTGTTTGAGCAGGTGTCCTACCACTAGACCAGTGCTTCTCAAACTTTTTCATGCCAGGGACCCCCAAATTGATATATTATTTGGCCGCGGACCCCCATCTGAAAATATGATGTGCCAGGGACTCCCAGAAGCAAAGATTTGTGCTAAAATATTCGCTTTAAAAGAAATATATTCGAAGATTTGCACTAATCTTCAAGATTTTTCAAAAATAGCAGATCTACAAGCTCATAGCGCGGCACTCTGTGCCGCGCTATGAGCTCATTGTGCACTTTACACAGGAGTACAGAACACACAAAGTACAAAACTCACATAGTCCAATGGAACATTGTAGAACAGACATTCACACAGTAGATTACACAGTGTTTATCAACCTTTTTTGTGCCAACTGGCCACACCTGGCATAGCCAAAAGATCCCAGGGCACACCTAGATATACGGTATATATATATATATAATTATATGTATATATATATATACACACACACTAGGGGTGTGCCGATACACTAATTTCATGAAACGATACGATACGATATTGGGCACACAACTTCGATACGATACGCACTTTTTTATTATGAAAATATATGGGGGAGAAAAAAAGCAAATGCAAACAAATATTTCTGTTTTTGCATTATTCAGACATGCAAACTTGTAGCTTTTAAGCTTCCACTAGCCGTTTTGAATCCAAATAGGGCAATAGTGTGACACCTGACCCGAAAAAAAAACAGCATGTTGTCACCCTTTTCACCTCGGGCTGTTTGCATGCCTGATTATTATTATTGTAATTTCTTTTTTTCTTTTTTTTTTTAATGATATTTTTTCAAACCTTCTTCAAACGGCGCGGCACACCTCAGCAGTAGCCCCGGCCCAAAATTGGGACGTTTGCCAGGGTTGATAAACACTGGACTAGAACTACACAAGACAGCTGACTAATTCATATTTAGGCAGTATGTTATTGTGACACTAACAGAATGTATCATGGTGGATTTAGATTATGTTATTGTATTTTGTCTCGACAGGGGCTGTACAAAATATGGATTGGTGAATTTGTTTATAGTCTAGTTACTAGACTATAATTTCCAGCCACAGTGCTCCTTAACACATCTACTAGACTCTAGTAGATGTGTTAAGGAGCACTGTGGCTGGAAATCACAACTTAAATATTTTGGGATATATTAAATGTGTATCTCTGTTTCAATTCAGACTTGCATTGTAATAAAATACTGGTTTATTATCATGATTATTTTTTCATTCCCATATTTATTCCCATTTTCTTTCTAATCAAACAGTATAATATTTTCCATCTAAAACCTAAATATTTTTTGTTTTAATTCAAACTTGTATTTAATTAGTTGCATTTAATTATTAAGAGTAAGACCCTCTAACAATTGTCATATCAAATTATGTGTTTTGAAACATGACACCTCCTCGTATTGGAGCCTGGAAAATCCTTTCAACCCATTAAAGCCGGAAAAGCGTCTGTGTAATAGCAGATGTACGAGCTTGTACATCTGCTATTAAACATTTTAGAAAAATCTTGAAAGTGTGAGAATTATACTGATTTAGAAGGCATTTGTAGAATCTGCCTCAGGTCCTATTGGGTTAATGTATTCACGCAGTATTACACATCATGTTATTCAAATCTCTCTGATTTCATTGGCCTACTGGCCCAGTCAGTGGTGGTCCAACCTCGGATCCCAGGTTTGCTTTGTGGAGCGAGATATGAGGGCTTTTTAGCTGGACACACGAGGTCGTCTGCATCACTCACTCACTCACTCACTGTAGCTTTTATGGCCAGTGTTGAGAGAGAAACAAGCAAACAGGTCTACGAAAACAAGGCCAAAAGAATCGACTAGGACAGTGGTTCTTTTAATACCTTAAAGGTAGGGTAAGTGATATTTTTTGGTTAAAACAAAAAGTATTTTTTTAAAAGGTTAAAATACTATATTCTGATAGTAATCATTGCTATAGAGTGTTTTTTCAGTAACAGATGTCTCCCTGTCTCTCCAGCTCTTTAATAAACAGAAAATACATTTTTCGGTAGGTGTCAAAATCTCAGCCAATCAGGAGAAAGTACCCATTTTTAAGCTTAATTTGTATAGTTTTCAGTTCAAATTTTGCATGCTCATTTCTTAGTGTCATCACTTCCAATTTCACTTGTTTAATCTGTGTCCTGATTGAGTTCTCTGTCCTGGTTGGATAAAATTGGAAATGAAACTACAAAAAAAAAAAAGAAAACTACAAAATACATTTTCTGTTTTATAAAGAGCTGGAGAGACATGGAGACTCTTTATATGGACAGGACACCCTATAGTAACGAGTACTATCAGAACATATACCCATTTTGCAATTATTTGAAACTTTGCAAATCACTTACACTACCTTTAAAAAAAAGAAATGAAAAAAGACCATTACTGCCTCAAAAGTAATCAACACATTTCAAATTATACTATAAAAACTGGTAGAACATTGGCCAAATTGTCAAATAATATATAAGAAAGAGGCAAACATTGTGAAAATAGGTGAGCCTAGATCAGCTATTTTCACAATATGTAGGCCTATCTGTGGAACCGAGTCAAACTAAATGTAATGCCTCAAGGGTGGGGGGTCCTCAGTTCAAATATGATCATTTGGGGGGTCGCGGACTGTAAAGGTTGAGAACCACTGGACTAGGACAGATGATGATCACACACACACAGGGGGTCCTCAACAAAATGAGTTAAAGGAGTAGTTCACCCCCAAAATGACTTTTTTTCTATTGATTACTCACCCCATGGAGCCTTGAATTCATGGATTTATTTTTGTTTTTGTGGCATTCCTTCCTTTATTATTTGATTATAATAAATTTAGCCCCATTGATTCCGGTAGGAGACACAAATGCATTTGTGTCTCCTACCGGAATCAATGGGGACAAATTTATTATAATCAAATTATTGTCTTAAGAATGCCACAAAAACAAAAATAAATCCATGAAATCAAGGCTTCATGGGGTGTGTAATTGATAGAAAATAAGTCATTTTTTGGGTGAACTCCTCCTTTAATAGCATCAAAATCTGTTTTACCGCTTGAACCATACATTGGCTATTTGAAAGTAGTAGCTGATCTACAAGCTCTACAAAAATGCAATAAGTTGTGAGCTTGTACTGTAGATCTGCTATTTTTAAAAGATGTTGAAGAAATGTGAAATATTTGGAATATTTTTAAAACATTTTAACTGTGAATCTTGTATGGGGGTCCCTGGCACAAAATCTTTTCAGATGGTCGGGGGGGAGGGGGGGGGGGGGCGAGGGTCCGTGGACAATACATTATACACAACATTTTCGGCAAACAGGTTTGGTGTAGAGGGACAAAAGAGCAGACCAAGTACAGAGTGAAAGTATTGAGGGTTTAAGTGGTTAAATGTCTGAAAATACACATTAACATGAATCAACACAACGCTATACACAATGATAGTGCTGTCAAACAAGTCTATGAAGCTATTTATGAAATCTATGATTTTTTTTTTTTAATCTGCGACACAATTTTATACAATATGTAGTGGGGGTCCCTGCTTTATCTCTCTCTCAGCTAAGGGGGTCCTTGGTAAGACCCCTGCTGTAAATGATATACCACCAGCTGGGGGCAGCGTTCTACTACCGACAGAAAGTACTGCAGTAGATGGAGAGATGGGCAGAGAGAGACATATAGGCAGGTATAGAGGTAGATATGGAGAGAACAACAGTATGCAGTATGTGATGTTAGGAGAGAGTCAACCATGTTAAGGACATTAAAGGGATAGTTCACCCAAAAAAATGTTTTTTCTTATCGATTAGTCAACCCATGGAGACTTGAATTCATGGATATCTTTTAGTTTTTGTCGCATTCCTAAGCCAATAATTTGATGACCCGCGGACCGGTAGGCGGCGGTTCCGGTAGAAGACCGGAACCGCTGCCGGTCATCAAATTATTGGCATGGGAATGCGCAAAAACAAAAACATATCCATGAATTCAAGTCTCCATGGGGTGACATAATAGATAGAAAAAAAGTCACTTTGGGGGCCGGTGAACTATCCCTGTAAGTTGTTTGGTGTTGATGTGTTTGACCTGAAATAGAAAGATGGTGGTGTTTTTGGTATTCTGGACCAGTTAGGTAAAGGTAATAATGGGTGTGGAATTTGGTGTAAAGGAGATATTTTGTGTGTGTGTGTCAGTATTTATCTATCAGTGACAGAGGGTGCGTATAATGTTTAACCCCCAGATGGCCGTTGAGTGAAGTGATTTAGTGAATGGACCAGGTTATGGGTTTATAAGGTAAGCTCCTTATATCAAGCAGTTTCAGCCAGTGTGTGTTTGTTTGTGTGTGTGT